>NW_022194791.1:2448353-2450973 GCF_900067095.1 Fusarium proliferatum ET1
GTTATTACGCCCCCCCTGGAAGCACCTCAGCATCCTAGACAGGGCAAGCTCGAGCACGAACCAAAGTAACGGGTACGGTACCGCCGCATTTCTGTTTTTATATAGAATACTATATATATGACTCTGGCCTTGCCCTCCCATCACATCGTCAAATCTCTTATCAGTATCAGCATCAGTATCATCCTGCTCTTCTGCAATCGTCACAATGTCCAACTCTGTATCGGACAACGGACCTCGGTCTACTAGACCCCGTCCTGCCAAATCCGGCATCGACATCAAGCTCGACCAGCACTGGAGCTCAAAGTCGTATACTTCTGGCTCCAAGGTCACAGGAAGCGTCATCATCAACGCCCAGCGCGATGTTGCTTATGATGGCTTTGAGATCTTCTTCACTGGAACTGCCTACACCCGTGTTGACTTTGTCAGCCAATATTCCAGCGCCAACTACGCTTCTCGTCCTTTCATGAAGCTCCGCATGCCTCTCAGCCCGGCAGACTTCCCCAGCAATCGTGTCTTCGAGGCTGGACGCACATATACAATCCCCTTCCACTTTGTTGTTCCCCACCAGCTTACCCTCAGCGCATGCAACCACCCCGTGGAGCATGAGGGTATCAGGGATCACCACCTCCAGCTCCCCCCAACCATGGGTTTCTGGGAGCGCAACGACCAGTCTCCCGACATGGCTCACATCGAATATGGCATCCGTGCCGTGGCTACCAAGAACAGTGAGGAGGAGGGCCGAACTTTGCCACTTGATAGCTTCCACATGGTCAAGGTTCTCCCCGCCATGCCCGAGGATGCCCCTCTTGATATCTGCTCCAAGGACGAGCGCTACTGTCTCTCCAAGACAAAGCCCATCCGCAAGAACCTCTTCTCTGCCAAGCAGGGTGAGCTCACCACTACGGCTTCTCAGCCCAGTGCCATTATGCTCTCTGGAAACTTCCTCAACGCCAGCGGTACCAACTTGAAGGTCAACTTCGAGTTCAGCTCTACCTCCAAGGATGTTACTCCTCCCAAGGTCAACTCTGTTAGCGCTAAGCTCCACGCAACCACTTTCTTCAGCAGCGCTCCCATGACACAGCTCCCTAACTTGGGTTCTCGCGTCAAGCACCAGGGCACCCCATCGCTAACTTACTCCACCACTACACCTGTCCCCATGCGACCTGATACCCAGCTCACATGGGAGGATGAGGCTCCTGCTTCTCGACGGGACTCCGGCTATGACAGCGCTTTCTGGAACGAGGGAGAGACATCTGAGTCTGATGATACCCAGCGCAACAGAAAGGCCAGCAAGTACAACGTCCGCCGCTACGCCACTCTCGATGTTCCTTTCAACCTGCCCACTTCCAACAGCAAGCTCTTCCTCCCTACCTTCTACTCGTGCCTCAGTGCCCGCGCCTATATCCTCCACCTTA
The DNA here is from genome assembly GCF_900067095.1 of Fusarium proliferatum ET1. Classification (NCBI taxonomy): domain Eukaryota; kingdom Fungi; phylum Ascomycota; class Sordariomycetes; order Hypocreales; family Nectriaceae; genus Fusarium; species Fusarium proliferatum. The sequence goes on from NW_022194791.1 coordinate 2,449,769, forward strand.
CCCTATCTGTTGGTTCCATGAACACCAACATCAACCTCAGCATCCCCATCCAGGTGGCTGTTGAGAACACCTACGACCACATCGACGATGATGAGCTTCCTTCTTTTGACGCTGCCATCGCCGAGGCTGAAGAAGCCGATGTCGACCTTCACCTGCAGCCCCGCCTCATGCAGGTTCCCGATGCTCGATTCCAGGGCAACAGCGTGCTTCCTGGCTACGAAGATATGCGAATGCGAGCCCAAGTGGCAGTTGCCTAGATGGCAGCAACTTTTACAAGCAAAACAACTTAATGGATATTAATGGAGGAGGATCTGTTCCAAAAAGTTCTTATGATACCACGTTTCCAGAAAAGAAGGGGGAGAAGGGGAAACTTTTATGACCTTTGTTTATTGCATTACTCAGCGAGGAGTTTTCGAGATTATCTTTTTCAAAAAACGATTCGATTTTCTGTCAAGAATGGTTCTTGGCATCTTTTTTGGAGTTTAGAGGACCGTTGCATATACATACAAGCATTATACCGGGGATGCATCATCGGGATTACATAAAATGGGAATCGGACACCGCATTCCGAAGCGAGTTTTACTATGTTAGAGACGTGGAACCACCACATGATCCTTTTTGTTATAGAAGAATATGATAATCTTCCAACATTTCTTGATTTCTTGATGTGATCTGCTGTTCTGCGCGTATTTCTCCGGGTGTACAAAAAACGGCATTTTCTTACGTATTAATAATGACAGACAAGACCACAGTCGACTCATCCAAAGGGGCCTCAAAAAGGAACGTTTCGGAAATGCCGTCGGACGATGAACCACGTGAGCGAATTTGGCCGAGACCGCAGTGGCTACGGTGCTACAGTGCTACACACGTACCACCAGCATGCTGTGGAATCATTAATCGCGTTACATCCGAGAATGTTTTGCTTTCCCATGTTATTGCCGTAGCAATCTCATGATCTTCCACTTTGCAGTATACAGACATGCGCTCGAACTTGATTGGCTAGGACCGTGGGACAAGGCGGGATCTTGCATACGGGATGGAGCGGAGCCTGTTCATTGGTGGATTCTGGGGGGTTGCTCGAAGAGCGTGCAGCTTGACAAAGATTTGGTGGAAAAGCTGGGATAGAGAGACTGTGTGTGTGTGTGTGTGTGAGAGAGAGAGAGAGAGAGAGAGAGAGAGAGAGAGAGAGAGAGAGAGAGAGAGAG
>NW_022194791.1:2451332-2478832 GCF_900067095.1 Fusarium proliferatum ET1
TTGGCAATCCCTGCACCACCAAAGATCACTTAATCCGTGGAATATCTTTGGTGGTGGGGGAAAATGCAATTCGGGAATGGCCTCAGTGGACTTGATCTGTTATGTCTCCCTAATGTTATCTCCTGATGAGCCATTGTCTCAGATCCACACATCTACTACAGACTGTGGTTGTCCTCGTTTACCAACGAACATTGCCTCCCTGGTAGACCACTCGAATTACAACAAAGACGTGCAATAAAGGGCTTGGATCTCGAAATGCCTACAAGCAACTAATCACCCAATAGCACCTCGTCTCTCGCGAAATCGCCCTTTCTACACAGTGGCTCAGATTTCACGTACCGCCACTAAAGAGCAAACAGCGCCGCTACAGGTTTCAGCGCGAAGAGCGAGGATATTGTTCTAGGAGCCTGTGTAGTACTGCCGATCATATATGCTTCAGTCTCGAAAGCGGTGTCGAAAGGACAATGCGTGGCAAGTTTAAGTGGACAAAGATGCCAAAGAAACGTGATTTAGGGCTTACGCGGTTTGCAGCCAAGCCCTGTGGACTTTGCCGTTCTAATCTTGATGTGTAGCAGGTTGAGTGCAAGCTTGAAGTCGAGTCTACTGTAAGCATGGTCACTGCTTGGAGGCTTGATATTGTTCAGCAGTTTGGTGGCGTTGCCAAGCCAAGACCGTTGCATTGGGCACGAAGTTAGACTTCAATGAAGAGGAACAAGAGTTTCTTGCTGACTCTGTTAATGCTCACTATGCAAATACATGTTGCAGAGTTAACAGCATCTTGCCTTGAATTGCTTTCCAATTGAGTAATGGTTCCAACAGAAATCATATCAGCAACATCGAACTGGACCTAATATTCTGGAAAGAAATTAATATAGATCCCGCTGCCAATCGCCAAAGTATCTATAGCGTGCACTGGCCCCTCCTGTCACGTCAAATTCAGGGCGTCAGCCAAATGAACAATACTAAGACCAAGATCTAGTTCCGAGCCATGTTTGCTCTCTAAAGGACAAGAACCTCAGCCTTGTAGAACAGATTTCGAAGATCAGCATCAACTAATTCACGAATCGGCTCTAGTCCAGAGAACTGCATAAGTGGAACAATACAAAACCTGGGATATCATGATGTCCCAGAAATATGGACAATACCAAGGCTAGCAAGGAGAGCGATGAGGCCTCGGCACAGGGGCTTCATTTTTCAGGGGGAGATCCGATAATTGAGACTGTAGAGAGGGTATATAGCCCTCTTTAAGTCAATTAAGATGAATAGATATAAGTACGATGGTCGTTTGCTGTTGAAGAAGAAGCCAAGTATCAAGTCTCATTCGCTTCAACTTGTTCAACTTCTTCACTGCTCATCTTCTCCTATCTTCATTCTCTTCGATACAAATCTCATCATGGAAGCTCAGGAATTCCGTGAGGCTGCCAAGGCGGCAATTGACGAGAGTAAGTCCTTATATCGTAATCATAATAGCTATCATGACTCTCCTCGAGCTACAATGAACCCCGATTGAACGTCCTCTTTTTCACCTTGCCCGTACAAAGCCTATTAACAAAGCCTCCTTGAAAGTTCGAGCTCATACTAAAGCTCTCAGTGACCGACTACACCGAAAATGTCGCCGATTACCGCGTTATCTCGAATGTCAAACCGGGCTACTTACGCCCTCTGCTACCATCCTCTCCGCCAACAGACCCCGAACCATGGTCCGCCATCCACCAGGACATCGAGTCCAAGATCCTCCCAGGCATCACTCACTGGAGCAGTCCTCGCTTTATGGCATTCTTCCCCTGTGCGAGCAGCTATCCAGCTGCCCTGGCAGAGATATATTCCAATGCCTTCAACGGGGCACACTTCAACTGGATCTGTAGTCCTGCTGTTACGGAGCTCGAGACTATAGTTATGGACTGGCTGGCCCAGGCGTTGGGCTTGCCAGAGTGTTTTCTCAGTGGAGGGTCTACCCATGGTGGCGGCGTCATTCATGGGAGTATCAGTGAGAGTCTTATTGTCAACATGGCTGCTGCGAGAGATAAGTATCTCGCTTCTGTGACAGCCCATCTCCCTCCCGGCAGTGAAGAGAAGGATGAAGTACTTTGGAACCTTCGAAGCAGACTAGTGGCCCTTGGAAGCTCAGGCACACACTCGAGCACTAAGAAGGTCGCTCAAGTTCTTGGTGTTCGCTTTGCTACCATCCCAGTATCCGAGGCTGATGGCTTCTTTCTCCGAGGCGAGGCCCTCGCTGCCACTATTGAGAGTCTTCGAGCCCGTGGTCTGGAACCATTCTTCCTCACTGCCACCCTTGGCACCACCGATGTCTGTGCTGTGGATGATTTCGAGGGTATTGCCCAGGCTCTCAAGCCAACCTTTGATACGCCACGGGACATCTGGGTTCACATCGATGCTGCGTATGCTGGTGCAGCGCTTGTTCTGGAAGAGTACCAACACTTGGCCAGAGCCTTTTCGTCATTCCATTCCATAAGCTTCAGCCCCCATAAGTGGTTTCTCACCACATTCGACTGTACCGCCGTCTGGGTTCGTCATCGTTCTTGGCTTATACAGGCTCTGAGTATCAAGCCTCCTTATCTGCGAAATCAATACAGCGACGACGAGTTGGTCACCGACTATCGTGACTGGCAAATTCCTCTAGGGCGGCGATTTCGCTCCTTGAAACTGTGGTTCGTCATGCGAAGTTATGGTATCAGTGGCCTTCAGAAGCATATCCGCAATGGCATCGACCTGGCGGAAAGTCTTGAAGACAAGATAGACTCCCGTCGGGACATCTTTTCTATTTTCACGCCAGCTCGGTTCGGTCTTATTACAATCCGCATCAATGGCGAGTCAGAGCAACAGATTAATGACCGCACTGAGGCAGTGTACGAGGCCATTAACGCTGCCGGAGAGTTCTACCTCACCGCCACCGTCGTGAATGACAAGTTTGCCATTCGTGTATGTACGAGTGTAACAAAGGTGGAGGAACAACACGTCCAGAGAATGTTTGATGTCTTGGTGCAAACAGCTGAAAATGAGATTGCTAAAGGGCATAAGTGGTTAGAATGTAACTTATGACTGAATGTTTCAAATAATTAAAAACGAGAAATACCATCAATTTATGTGTTGGTGTTGGATATGTAACGATAGGCAAGAAATTTCTCCAATTTTAAGAATATTCTGATAGGAATCAAGATAAGTCTGTTCAAGCCCTCGTTGCTCTCAAGGGCCTTCGTAACTAGACCTCTGATGCTTGTCTCACAATTCGGCCAGAAAACCAAAGTGCCACTTGAAGAAGAGAGAAACGACTATTGTTATGGCTCTTGACCTTGAAGTAACCGTTTTAAGAATGTTACAATGACATCCAAATGCAACCTTTATGCCTCCTATGCTCGTCTCCTCGAACCCCCCATTTCATAATCGTGTACTCATTATCACAACTATTCACCCTCCTTCACCGACTATAGCCCCGACCATTCCGATAATCATAATCATCATAGTCGTCATCTGGAAACCGACTACTCGATCGGTACCTTCGCCTTCCCCTCTCACTATCGCGACTTCGACTTCTCCTTCGATCATCACAGTGCTCGTGCTTCTTCTTGTAGTTATCAAAATCGTGGCTGAGCCATGTAAAGGCGCCAAGGAGGGCGAGAACAATGCCTGGGGTCCAATCGAAGCCGGATTCGCTCTGTTTGACAGGAGGGCCGCGGCGGGGTGGAGGCTGGCGACGGGATTGTCGATGGCTCCGAGGAGGCTCTGAATATGTGTCTCTTCTTCCCATGGTTGTGGTGATTAAATGCGGTGTAGCAAGTTGATTGTTGTGTGATATTGTGGTGGCTTGCTTGATGATAAAATCAAGGATGGGGTAGAACTTGAGCCCTACTCAAATGGCCGATACGATGCTCCAAAAGTAAGTTCCAGACCTATGTTGCATGAGTCTCTCCCGAGTGACTATCAAGGGAGTTGACGTGGTTCGTCGTTTTGCGTTTGTATAGCATCAAGATGCCATCCACGTAAACTCAAGACATACGAAAAAGCGCAGATTGCACGGTTATAAACTTCAAGCCCCCATGGGAATCTAGAGATCCTTACCCAACCGTTAGAGACCTCCTCCGCCACTACTGCCGGCTTGCATCTCCGGGGCCACTTAAGCATTAAGGATCGAATGTCATTGCTTAATTCTCAAGTCAAGCTTAACTTTGACAAGGATCATAGTTGGGGGTGACGTGCCCCTGGGGTTGGCAACTTGACGTGCCAGGGCCCAATTGAAGGACCTGGCCCGAAATGATGTCACCAATATCGTCATTTCTCCTCACTTTCAGCACTCACGAAGCAATTTCTCGTCAGGAGAATGCATTTCCACGTAATATTGCAGTACCAAGGCCCCATCAGATGATTTAATAGTAGCATAAATAATTGTCTAGATCGAGCTCCGTAGTCTAAGAATAAACGCCTCTACTCTAGCAGAATGCTGAATACTGTAAGCGCTCATCAAGTCTAAGTGAACATGATCCATTAAATGCTCGCTCGTCTTGGTGCCATTGTACGTCTCAACGCCTTCTTGGCCTCCGTCTCTTCTACTAAAGGCAAGACTCCTTGCTCTTTCATCTTGTTAAAAAACTCCTGCCCATACTTGTATCCCAGTTGGTACAATTCATCGAATTTGTGGAAGTCAAGAGTCCCATAGTCATCGATTGGTGGACGCATGTAAATGCATCCAGCCATCGTTTTTGCACGTTCCAAAGCATCAACACTCGACACGTATGCCAGTCGTCCTTGAATCTCCGCAAGAGTTGGCGGGTTCGGGTGAGACGAGAATGGATTCCATCGGTTCACAAAAGCCCATGCACCAGAAAGTGAATCACCATACGTCTGCGGCGTGTCATCGTCCAAAGCACCTACATCAATGGCAAAAATTATGTCAACTCCGAGACCCTTCATGTGAGACACGGTCAAATTGTCAATGTAACCGCCATCCAGTAGCATACTGCCCTCATCGCACAGAGGTGGGAGTAACCCCGCAAGGGACATGGACGCCCTGATATATCTCCATGCATACCCACTGGTGTGGAACTCGGCTCGACTCTTACTGATATTGGTTGTGTTGCAGTAATATTCGAGCCAGAAATCTTCCATCTGCGTGTCGCCTAAAGCCTTGAAGATACCACGGTTGAATTCGTGTCCTGTGGTGTAAGATGCGGAGGGATACGTCAGATCAAGAGCAAACCGCCATAGACTGGCCATTCGCCCTGCAAATTTCTTGGCAAATCCAAACATAGGCACGACATCAGCATGCCTGGCGTACAGAGCGCCAACAAAAGCACCGATCGAAGTTCCTCCAACGAGATCAATAGGAATTCCGGCTTCTTCCATGGCTCGGATGATACCAATTTGAGTGATGCCTCGAGCACCACCTCCGCCAAGAACAAGTCCAATGGATTTACCACATAGTCGTCGTGCCAGGCGATGAAAATCGCCCTTGTAAGGAGAATCGGGTGAGTAGTATGGCGTGTGATGCACCTTGCGAGACGTGTATTTTTGAATTTCAGCCTGTAAGACCTGAACACGTTCTTTGAGTGCTTGACCAAGTTTCTTGGGGGCATGGACTGGCATCTCGTTTGTCCTGAAAGCCATTTGCACGTGACAGTGGCCACCGTTGATCCACATACGGTTGTGCAGCCAAGCCCGAGTCAGCCCAGGCCGTGAATAACGCTCAGCATGAAGTAAAACCAAAACTTTTCTGGCGGTAGATTTCATGCCAAGCATAAAGCGTTCGTATTCACCAATAGCTGGTGATCCTTCGGCAAGACCCACCAGAAGGATGCTGTCAGCTTGCGTGATACAAGTCTGTGTCCACGGCGAGTTGACGTTCGTATCTAGAGCCAACACGTTAGCTCGAGGCTCTCGTCCGAAAGTCCAAAAAGAATGTTGTAACGGGAATAAGTCAGGAAAAAATTAGAGTTAATAGAACCAACATCGGCTTTGCCTCTGGAGTCTATGTGTGATTTTATCATCATAAAAGGAATGGCTGAAGAAAGAAAACATGTCATTGCTTACCTGCAACATAGACAACCAGGCCATACTTCTCTTCCAGATCAGCAAGATATTGGGAAAGCCTGAGCTTCCCCATCTTGTTGAAAGCATGCTTGCCGAGGTGGTTAAGAATGGCGGCCTGATTGAGTGATGTGGCCCCATTAGCTGGGCCAACTTGCGCCAGGGCATTCATGAGTCGGTTTCCAAACTCAACAACAGGTACACCCGCGGTAACAGGCAAAATCGCAACAGTTCGTAGATTCATATTGGACTTGCGCATAAGAGTTTTTGGATTGGTGCTAGCATCTTTGTACGAGAACTTGGAAGTCTCGTCAACGATTGCCCTCATCCGTGATGCAATGATCTTTGAAATTTTGATGGTGATATTCGGATGCTCTTGTGCCAAGCTGTTGAAGAGTGTTCGGGGGAATTTCACCAACTCCGTATCTCGAATAGCATGCAGAGTTCCTGGGCGAGCAGTTTCTGTAAGCACCTCTAGCTCACCGACGCTGTCACCTTGTCCGTATTCGGCCAGAGCCGTTACGCCGCCACTGCCGCCCTTTCGCTCCTGGACCAGACGAAGGCGACCGTTGAGAACGATATAAATCGCCTCACTTTCATCACCTTCGTGAAATAGCACCTGCCCTGCATTGACTTGAACCCATTCCAGAGCAAAGTCAATATGTAGAATCAGGCGGGGCAAGATGTTGGTCAGCCTCTTAGCCATAGTGAGAAGAACAATCGGATAGCGGTCAACAATCCGCTCCAGCGAAGCGCGAGGCAGGAAGCCTACATAGACATCCGTCTTTGCAACAACATCAATGAAAGATCGGTATGAAGACACACTTCCGATGTAACCAGCCAGCCCACCCGGTTTGACCAAGGCAATGCTGCGACGAGGCTTCTTCGATGTCGCTTGTTGCGTCTCGGCCTGATCTCTTGCAGCTTCGGTACGAGCCAGATTGGGGAAAGAACCCATTTCAGAAGCATCTGGGGATGAAGGAGCTGGTTGAGATGAACCAAATCCGTTAGATTGTAAGATGTTGTGAGCATCTGCCTCACCAGTCGTACCAATGTCCAAGAACCCATCGACGACATAGTACAAGCCAGGGTTTCGTTCTCCTTGCTCTACGAGAACAGAGCCTTTGGGGAAGAAGACGATCTCAACCTCATCCTTCATGTCGTTCGCAAGACCCTGAGCGCTCACCGGAGCGTGTAAAGCGGTTCCTCCAGAGGTCACCGACTCAGTCTCGCCGTCAACAGAGCCATCGTAAGGAGGCATGAAACCGAATGCGTTGTTTTGGCTGTAAAACTTTGATCGCCGATGGTCGAACGACACCAGTCTGGGAGAGCCTTCCATGGACTCAGGCTCGCGGGATGCACTTCCATTGGCATCAAGCCCAAGCGACTTAAACATGCACTCCAAAATAGAAGCACGGAAGAGATTGTCTTCATCCACAGTTTCTCGCGGATCCATCGTCATGCGACCAAGCCTCCTCGAATCAAAGGGATCATTGAAAAACCTATCATCCTTTGGATTCGCGCCCTGGTGTCTCATCGAGACCCCCGAAACGGATCGTTGATCCGCCGGTGAGATACGCGAAGTCCCTCGAGCTAACTGAATATTAGACAGCAGGTCTCCAGGGCTCGGAGTGTGGGGAGAAGTTCTTTCGCGAGGTGGTGCAATAGTGCTTGTGACAACCGAAGTCGTCCGCAGTTTAGTCATTGATTGCAGCATAGCCTCTTTCCGAAGAGTTGTACTTGACCTTCGCCGATGAGTTGAGGCCGAGTTGTGCAGTGCAATACCCTTCGTGTCATCATCTTCGTCTGCACGTTCCCTCTCGCGCTTGAACTTCTCCTTGAGACGTTCTAGAGCATCACCTCGCAGAATATTAGGGAGCTGGCATACTGTATACTTGATCATGCTCTTCTCTGTCTGCAGTACTTCGCTAGTCAAGCCGAGATAGTTGAATGCCTGCGCAAGCGTGACTCTTTGAAATCTTGAGAGAATAACATGGACGATGTGTGCGGTTGCCTTTGGGTAGATTTTGATGAGTCTTCTAAATGCACTCGCTGGGATGATGGCAATTGTTGTATCAACCGTAGCACGAGCAATAATGTCTGGGTGAGCTGAGCCAGATGTTGCCCTTGTTGGCAAGGGCGGCCGAGTAGGTGGAGGTGTATCGCCATCTAGTGACATGGCAGGAATCGCACCCTGGTCGGTTTCCAAGCCAGAAACACCAAGACCTTCGGGTTTCTTCTCATCCGCCTCCATACCATTCCGGGACCGAGGTGTGCCCGGCATCGACATGTTGACGTCTGAAGGAACACGTCGAAGATGAGGCTTCTCGAAGGTCGGATGTCTAAGCCCGCTGCTTTGGGCAGGATGCAAAGAAGAGTCCTCCTGATCATCATTAGGCCGTAGCCTAACATCCTCGGTAAACAAAGACATGATGGAGAACAAAGATGACATAGGTGCACCATTCCGAACTTCTGTAAGAAGCTGGTATGTCTGTTGACCAGGAGCGATATCGTCCTCATCTGAAGAGTCCAAGTCAAGATGTCCCCGAGAGGCTGCTGCGGCGCGGGGGCTCCGGTTTGACTTAACAAAGATCTCTACCAGACCATCGACGACGATACAGAAGCCTTTTTCTTCTTCGAGGTTGATGGTCTCGCCAGCAATGAGCTTCCTCGTTTGCATGCTTCGAGTCAACTCATGGAAGACGGGCCGTTCCAGGTAACCGAAGATCTTGATAGCACTCAAGAACTCATCTAGGTAGTTTGCCAGCCCAGACTTGGTGCCACCTTCGTGGGTGTCTGGAAAGAGATCGATGTCCGGCTCTTTGCGCTGTGGCTCTGGTGGCAGACGAGAGTACATGTTCAGGATGCGATACCTGACAACCCAACTAACGGCCGACACGACCGCTGCCATGATAAACATGCTATAAGAATATTAGCGTTACGAAGCGGAAGAGACTATTGGTCAACATACAGTGTAGTAGCGTTCATCGTGACAGTCCAGCTTGTAGAGAACAGATGGAAGAGAAAGGAAGGGACATTGATAGTCGCAATTCGAATGACCCAATATAAAATTGTGGAAGTGATGTGAAGAAGAAACCATATCAGCCACCCAAAGAGACCAAACCATGTGTAAGGCTCATGGGCGGTGACAGCAGGCATGATGCTCACGATAGAGGGAGAGGAGCTGCTGAGGGCATAGGCGACAGTCTCAGCGACGTCGCCGGCCATTTGGGCGGCATTTGACGGGTCAGATGCCATGGCTGGTTATGAGGCTGCTGCGCATCATACCGTAGCATCCTGTAGAAAAAAGAGCCGCGTGGAAGCGGAGGGAGAGTTTTGGAGCAAGGGAGAAAATTGGAGGTAGAGGTTTTATGAACATGGGAAAGGAAAAAAGAGCGTGGCTGCTTCTGCGCGTGCAAGCTTTTAGCTTGTGATCGGGTGCGGAGCTACAGGGGAGCTCAGGTGCCGAGGATTGGCCGGTTCAGGCCCCACCCCACTGAGAGACGGTGGGTGGGCCGCTGAATTTGTTCCGCGTGGGCAGGTAATGGAGGGGCTACCCGTTGGTGCCGTCACTTGTGCATCTGCTTGGATAAACCATCACCACCTAAGTTATTCTTTTCTCGTTATAACGATCGCGATCCCCAAATCGATTTTTTCGGTGAAAACAGACGGTAGAAGCCTGTTTTGTCTCGTGCCAAGCTGCCATATCCCACATGGCCATGCGCTCTTGAGCTCGGCACCCTACGATAGTCTGTCAGATGCCCTTTGCGCAACTCGTCGTCGGCAGCCCAGGCTCTGGAAAGAGTACCTACTGTGATGGCAGTAAGTTTTTTACGATATTGAATCTCCTGTATCTGTAGACTAACCGATAGTAGTGCACCAGTTCCTGGGCGCCATCGGGCGAGCCTGTTCAGTCGTAAATCTCGATCCTGCCAATGACCATACAAACTACCCTGCGGCACTCGATATTCGCAACCTAGTTAAACTCGAAGAAATTATGAAAGATGACAAGCTGGGACCTAATGGTGGCATTTTATATGCTCTTGAAGAATTGGAACATAACTTTGAGTGGTTGGAAGAGGGACTGAAAGAATTCAGTGAAGACTACGTTCTCTTCGACTGCCCGGGACAGGTGGAACTATACACACACCACAATTCTCTACGGAATATCTTCTACAAACTTCAGAAGATTGGATACAGGGTTGGTAGATTCCCTCTATGGAAACACAGCGACTGACCGTGCATAGCTTGTCTGCGTCCACCTCTCGGATTCGTTCTGCCTAACGCAACCCTCGCTATACGTATCGAACGTCCTCCTTTCCCTCCGAGCCATGATCCAGATGGACATGCCGCATATAAACATCCTCTCAAAAATCGACAAAGTCTCCGAGTATGACGAGCTCCCATTCAACCTCGATTATTATACAGATGTAGATGATCTGACATATTTAACGCCCCATCTCGAATCAGAATCGCCGGCTTTGAGGAGCGAAAAGTTTGGCAAGCTGAACGAGGCTATCGCAAATCTGATCGAGAGTTACGGTCTGGTACGTTATGAGGTCCTGGCCGTCGAAAATAAGAAAAGCATGATGCATATTCTTCGTGTCATTGACCGTGCCGGTGGATACGTCTTTGGCGGTGCTGAAGGTGCCAATGACACAGTGTGGGCGGTCGCCATGAGGAGCGAGTCGTCCATGCTAGAGGTGCAGGATATCCAGGAGCGCTGGATTGATCAAAAGGCGGAATATGACCAAATGGAGCGTGAGGCAGAGGAGGAGCAGGCTCGCATCCAAGAAGAACAGGCCATGGAGCTGGACCAAAGTGAACCATTTGCTCCAGCGGGTGGAATGGATCCCGACTTTGGAGATATGACAGTTCCAAAGGACAGTGGGATCAAGGTAGTTAGAAAAAAGTGATACCCGTTCATCAATCCTCATCATCCATTTCTTCATCACTCGACGCGTCGTTGACGTCCAGAACCATTTCGTCCTGATTACGTAGCGAAAGGCTGAGAGAAGACTGGGAGTCCGTATCTTCCTTTGCGGCAAGGATGAGTCTCTTGGCCTGACGAATAGCTTCTTCCTCAGCTTTGCGGATTGTCCCACTGACGCGTACAACGCGGAATATACACGGCCTTCCGTCTTTGACGGGAACGTGATCCATAAAGGTCAATGTTGACCAGAGCATTTGATAGTGAGCCCTTGAACATCGTAAGATGAAAGTCGAGGTTGCTAGGGACAAGTATTTTACTAGACATGTCAGGAATGCGAACCGGTTCAATTTTACCATCCACTACTGACCTGAGCAGCTCATTAAAGCTCCAGATCCACAATCGCCATAAAGCGACGCGACCTCAGCTCTGATACCCCTGATAAGAGCACCAGGAGTGAGCTTTTCGATAGTTGGTTGATGGGTAAGAACAAAGTCTGGCAAATCTGATTTTGCAGCCTTTGCAGGGTCTGGCAGGTAAACAATGTTGACAAGGAGATACCTCTCCTTTATGCGCACCATTTTGAGAAAGCGGCGGTGGAAGATCGAATGATGATGAGGCTGTAGATGTTAGCGGATGGAAGAAGTCGACTTGTATCTCCGAGGAAGTTTACTGTAGCGGCTTCGGGGTCTGCCCCACCAAGACCGGGGCGGTCCAGCGGGGCCGTAGATGAGGGAGCTTCCCCGCCGTCACCAGTTGACGAACTCAACTCCCTGTAGAAACTATACTTTTGACAACTATACACAGGTACTGGTGTTTTTACTCTATTCAACGGTTTTCTTCAGAAATTGTTACTCATTTCGCGTAAAAACCATGGCTTCCGGTCCCTTGAAAGCGGCGCTTCTTATCGTCTCGACGACAGCAGCCAAGGACGCTTCCGCTGATGCTTCAGGACCTATACTCACCCAAGTACTGAAAGATGAAGGCGATGGGAAGTGGGAGATTCACGATACAAAGATTGTCTCGGATGATGTGCTTGCTATCCAACGACAAATAACTACCTGGACCGACGGCCCTGATACTGTCAACCTCGTTGTGACAACTGGCGGAACTGGTTTTGCTACTGGAGACTCTACTCCAGAAGTAAGTATTCAATAGAGATATCTACGAGCCATTGAGGGCTAATCGTATTTAGGCAGTCACTCCCTTACTTCATAAGCAGGCCCCAGGCCTCGTTCATGGCATGTTAGCAGCGTCTCTCACAGTCACACCCTGTAAGCGATATCGTTTCCAATATCGTATCAGAGAGTCCTAACAAGATTGTTAGTTGCAATGATGTCACGTCCAGTAGCAGGAGTCCGCAACTCGTCCATCATTGTGACCTTACCTGGTTCACCCAAAGGCGCCAAGGAGAACCTCCAAGCCATCGTCAAGACACTACCCCATGCCTGTATCCAGGCTGCAGGTGGTAATTCCAGAGCTATTCACTCTGGCGGAATTAAGAAACTGGAAGCTGAAGCAGGCCTCACAGGTGGAGATACCCAGTCTACAGCTGCCAGTGGATGCGGTCATCATCACCACGGCCATGGTCACGGTCACAGTCACGGTCACGGGCATGGAAATCTTGTGAGACACACAAAGTCCGGAACTACTCTCTCTAATGATCCTGCACTTGGACCTTCTCGCAGATACCGAGAATCGCCCTACCCCATGCTGCCAGTCGAAGAAGCCCTGTCATTGATCGAAGAGCATACCCCTGAACCGGAGGTTATCTCAGCACCAGTCAATCAGTCCATCATCAACTCAGTTCTGGCCGAGGATGTCAAGGCCAGAGAGAATGTTCCGGCATTTCGCGCCAGTATTGTGGATGGGTACGCAGTTGTGGCCCCTAAGGATGGCCAGCTGAAGGGCGTTTTCCCGGTAACAGCCATCTCTCATGCTTCACCTGGTGAGATCGGGGCTCTGAACGAGGGAGAACTGGCTAGAATCACCACAGGAGCCCCTCTGCCTCCTGGTGCCACGACTGTTGTTATGGTTGAGGATACTGTCCTCAAAACAATGTCAGATGATGGCAAGGAGGAGAAGGAAGTCGAAATTCAAGTCGATGGAGTAAAGGAGGGTGAGAACATCCGCGAAGTTGGTAGTGATGTCAAGCAAGGCACAGTTATCCTCAACAAGGGAGAGACTGTCAGCGGTGTGGGCGGTGAGATCGGTCTTCTCGCTTCCGTGGGAGTATCAGAAGCAAAGGTTTACCGTCGTCCTGTGGTAGCCGTACTATCTACTGGCGATGAGATTGTCGAGTACAACCGCCCGGGCAATCTAAAACTTGGCGAAGTCCGCGACACCAATCGAGTTACTCTCATGTCCGCAGCGAGGGAATGGGGTTATGAAGTTATCGATCTTGGCATTTCTAGTGACAAGCCCGGCACTTTGGAGGAGACTCTCCGTGATGGACTCAGACGTGCAGATCTTCTCATCACCACCGGTGGTGTCTCCATGGGCGAGCTCGATCTTCTTAAACCAACGATTGAGCGTTCTCTTGGCGGCACTATTCACTTCGGGCGTGTCGCTATGAAGCCTGGAAAACCAACCACCTTTGCCACAGTTCCTGTCAAGGACAATTCGGGCCAACGTGTTACCAAGACCATCTTCTCACTTCCTGGCAACCCGGCGTCGGCTCTGGTTACTTTCCATTTGTTTGTGCTTCCTTCACTGCACAAGTTATCTGGCGCCTCGACTAAGGGCCTCCCAAGAGTACCTGCAGTTATCTCGCACGATTTCCCCTTGGACCCTAGACCCGAGTATCATCGAGCTGTGGTCACAGTTGGCAAGGATGGGCTGCTCTCAGCTACGAGTACTGGAGGACAACGCAGCTCAAAGGTCGGAAGCTTGAGGTCAGCTAACGCCTTGGTCATTTTGCCCAGTGGGAAAGGGAAACTGGAGAAGGGGTCAAAGGTTGAGGTTTTGCTATTGAGCGCTGTGCAGGCTGCTTAGAATTTGGTTCAAGTCCCAGTAATGAGTCGCGACCAAACATACAATGCACATGCCTGCATAAAATAAAAATCTTTAGTAACATGTAATTCAAATCTCATCGTGATGTACACTTCCACCTCCATATGATACTGGTACTGGTACAGGTACAGCAAAAATACGTCCCACCAAGCCAATCTTCCAAACGCCTGACCAAATATTATTGGCGCAATGCATGCACGCGCTCCGTCTCTTTTGAGCACACAAGGTGGTGCCGTCGGTAAACCCGCCGGACTTGATGATGTCGTCTAAGGTAATGAATAGGTGACGGGCTTATTTCTTCTCGCCGAAGGCAGAGGCCTTGCTAGAGACTAGAAGACCAATGATAAGACCGAACAAGCCAAGCACTGAGCTGAAAATTTCGATGACAAGAATCTTGACGAAGCTAGAGACGTATAAGTAGTTGGTCTAAGTTATGACGATTTTAGATATATGACGTACAGTGACGGATCAGCAGCATCGGCTAGAGCAGCACCACTACCGTTAATTCCAACGGCAACACCGCAGACAAGGTTGCACATGCCGACGGTAATACCAGACCAGAAGAGGGCATACCCAGTGTAGTAGGAGTTGGCGGAGTAGAGCTCGGCTCCAGAGACGTTCTCGACTTTTTGCGAGAAGACGATAGCCATGATGACGCCGTAAATGGCGACAACTTCACAGAAGATAATGGAAATCAAGTTCTTGGTTCGGATACGAGGGGCCTTAACACCACCTCCGAGAATCGACGAGCCGGTAATGAAGATGCCCCTAAGACCAATGTGTCAGAGCTGTGCTATAAGGACTGTTGGTTGAGGGTATACGCACCATGCAGCGCCGACGACAGAGAGACCGATACAAAGCGCGATTCCTAGCGTCGCCCATGTATACGGCGAAACTGATTCGAGAAAACCGCCGATATCGAAGGACTCGCCACTTCCGGTGAAGAGCATGTCTGCACGACAGCATCATAGTCAGTAACAAGCACAATGAAGCCTCCAGGTATCAAGGCGTATGGGGAACGGGTTTCGCGTACAAGCTCCAACGATAGTCAAGAACGACCCAATGCCGCCCACTCCATAGTACAGACTCATTGCGACGGTATTCGAATTGTTATCTCGACAATCCAGGGGTTGATGTGTTGGCGATGGTGAGCGTTGGGTCGGATGAAGGTGGCTTATTTTGAGCTTGAAGGAGCTCCTGTTTCAAGGTACCTTGAAGCTGCGATGCGTGTCCAGCACGCAGGCAACTGGACTGGAATAACTGGGACCGACGTCACATGATGCGAGGCTGACTGGTGGTTTGCGGCGCGCTTAGTCATTCCCGCTTTGTACATCCCTCGAGGCAGATGCATCTCATCAACCTTGCCCTTGACAAACTATCAACCACCCAAAACCAAAAATAGTAATTTAACGACCGCCTTATTTTCGCGCCCGAACTTCAAAACCGAAACCATGGCTACCGGAGCGCAATCTTTCTATGAGCTGTACCGTCGAAGCAGGTACTACGCCATATTGCTATGCGCTGCTATGCGACAGCCTGACTAACATGGATCACTGCAGCATTGGCCTCGCTTTGACAGATACCCTTGATGATCTCATCAGCGACGAGCGCATCAACCCCCAGCTTGCTATGAAGATTCTGAGCAATTTTGATCAAGCAATCACCGAGGCTCTTCAGAAGAACGTTAAGGCTAGACTTCAGTTCAAGGTGGGCGAATACCTCCGAGCTCGGCGCACGTACTTCGACCAGAACTAACCACCTCTTCTACAGGGAAGCCTCGACACCTACCGATTCTGCGACGAAGTCTGGACCTTTTTGATCAAGAATGTAACCTTTAAAATGGACAATGGGAGTCAATCCGTCACGGCGAACAAGGTCAAGATTGTTAGCTGCAACGCCAAGAAGCCTGGCGAGGGACAATAAGTCAACGACTCACGAATGCGCACGATCGAACACGAAGAAAGGGATTTGCAACTTTCATAGATTGGGAAACTACCGAAATTCTGCTTTTCAGCATTGGGCGGCGTTTGGAACCTGGCTCTTTACAGTTACAGGACATTGATTTATCGTGGGCAAGAAGTTTAGCACTAGATTCAGTGCTAGGAGACTAGACTTGGTTTTATGCACAGCCAACAGAATTTTAGTCAAGAATGATATTATATTGCTTTATTTGGACTATGATACTGAATAGCGAGATAATAGCAACATGACGTCTATCTATTCACTTCCCCGGACTCTGATGAAGCCGGCCCCTCAGGGAGCAAGAAAATATCGGGCCTTGATATAAGGTGTTAAAATAAACTCAGTAAAAATTCTACTAAACCTACCCTAAATTTATACTAAATTACCTAAATTACCTAAATTTCTAATTCTTATTGTCATTTAGGATCAAAGTCCCGAGTTTTGTTTCCTCCCCTACTAACCTAGGTACTAAGGCTGGTTTCTTAAAACGTCTCTAACCAGGGGCGACTCCCGTTTGTCTAAGACAGGCGGTCCCCCACTAAAAGACCGCTCCTCAGCCTCTAACAAGGACGCCAAGTCAATTCATCATCATTAGGGGCCCTCCATTCTCACCAACCTAAGATCTCCATCCGAAGAATCCGACAACCATGCTTCGTAAACGTCAGAAGCCAGAAGCTGGACCTCCTTCTTCTTCACATTTACAGAAACAGCCATCCCCTGAGATGCCGTCACCAAGTAATTGGAGCCTGCGCTCGCAATGGATGTTCTTTGCAGTTGCTAGTGGTGCTTGTGCTGCTTTCAATGGAGTTTTTGCAAAGTTGTAAGTACAAGGACATATATCTCTTATAGCCACGATTATGTATAGGCTATTCCAAGTGTACAGTGCAGATCGCATCATAGAAACTTCAGGCTGGAAAGAGGTAGCTTAAAAGATCAAGGTATGCTAACTTACTCAGGACAACTACACAACTCACCACCAACCTATCCGACAGCATTGCCAAACTGATCGGCCTATCCGCTCATGAGCATATAGTCGAATATCTCGTTCGAGGCGTAAGTTGATCTCTTTTGCGCTTGCTCGACTCACAATTAAACCTTTCAGATATTCTTTGTCCTCAATTTGACATTCAATGGTGTTGTAAGTGACTTCTAGTCGAACCTCTGACCACTCACTTATATGCTTCAGATGTGGACGCTGTTTACTCAAGCTCTTGCCCGTGGTACGTCCACAACTCAAGTCTCCATCATGAATACATCCACGAACTTCATGGTTACCGCTGTCCTAGGTGCCTTGATCTTCTCAGAAGCTCTCCCTCCTCTGTGGTGGGCTGGTGCTGCGCTTCTTGTCGCAGGCAATGTCATCGTGGGACGGAAGGATGAGACTAAAGATGCTGGTGCTGCGGCAGCTGCTGAAGGGCCGAGTTATGTTCCTTTGCCGACTGAAGATGATGGTGCACAGCGGGATGACGATGAGGATGTTATTGATTTGGGCAGAGAGTCGGATGAGAGAACACGATAGACAGGCTGGCTAGTCACACAGTCGTGGTGCAGAATGTCACGAGAGACATGCTGTTGGATCTTTGATAGAATTGAGACATTTAGCATAAGTTGAAACAAAAATAGATTCAATCCCGAACACCATCTTATCATGCACGTCTCTATGGGAACAGATAATAAAATGTAGCAATCAACATGGTCATACAATTACCGCCGACTCTCCAGCTCGACACCCTCATCGAGCACCTCCTCGTCACCGTCCAATATTTGCCCTCTCCCCAGTGGCCGCTCACCACCAGAAGTGCTTGTCAGGCGAATCCGGCCTCCTGAGTATCTTGAAACTCGGCCAGAGAACCAATTACCGGCTCTTTGGAAAAGGTTCCAAAGTTGCTCTTGCCCCTCTTCGATACGATGATCATCCTTGGGGTTCTCGGCGGCTTCGACCTTGAATTGGTATTTCAAACAGTCTTTGACGGTTACGAGACCAGTGAGCTTGCCATGATATTCAATCAATATGACTCGAGGTCCGATCTTTTGAAACAGCTCCATGACAGTCTCGAGGGGTAGTCTCGGGTGAGCCGTGACGGGTGTTGCATCAACATATCGGCTAAAGTCGAGAGTTGAAGAGTGAGATGAGTCGCTATGGATGTTGTTGAGCGATGTACTGGACAGATTTGCCGACGATGGTGCAAATGTGCATTTTGCAGTCTCTGATAACGGTGAGGTTCGACTCATCTTATCAATGGCATATCGCAACTCCGTTCTGCCGATATAACCAACAAGTACCTTGGTGTGTTTATCTTCCACCACGGGGAAGCCTTGGTATCGATCATCAGCGAGGAGGCTCTGGACCTCACCCAAGGTAAGCCCATGAACGGGCATCGAGACAACAGAAGTTCTCATGACAGCTGAGACAGGAACTCCGAAATTGTGCTCTTCTTTACTGTCGAGGAATGGCATTCCACTGAACCATATCATTCTATCTGCGATGCCTCCCTTGCCAAACAATTCGCTGACAGCTTTGGTGACTCCAACGACGATCATGGTGGGGAGAATATAGTTCAGAGCACCTGTGAGCTCAAACATGATAACCACCACAGATATGGTGATGTGCATGATGCCACTGAGTGCCGCAGCGGCTCCTAGCAGGGCATATGTACCTGGTGTGATGCAAGGCTCGTCAGGTTTACATGCGGAAAAGAAGACGCTGGTGGGATTGGCTTCGTGAATAGCTTGAACAAGGATTCCAATTGTTCTTCCGAAGGACGCTCCAATTGCCATTGACGGAACGAAGATACCGGCGGGAACCTTGCATCCATAGGATAGTATAACCAGGAAAAGTCTTAGAAACGTCGCCAAGAACAGTGAAATTATGTTCCACCATCTCTTGTCAGGCTCACATAGACCATGGTACGATTCTCCACGCCCACATTCCGAGAAGAGGATCTCCATACTCTCTGTCATGTCTATCCTCAAGAAGGCGTTGGGGTAGGCAATAATAGCAGTTCCCGCTGCCAGTAAAGTCGCTTCGAGAACTGCATACTCCTTCAAGTACTTCTTTCTGAACGACTGAACCCGCAAATTCCACTTGATCACAAAGGCTCCGTAGAGACCTCCGAAAATACCAATTAGGACGTAGAATAGCAGCTCGAAGAAGTGCCAGTCGTTCTTATACTCGACCTGGAACATGACTAGTTGGCCCGTTCGGAAAGGATTCATAGCAGCGAGAACAGCTGTCGCTACCAGGGCACAAAAATAGCTTCGCCATAATGTCTTGAGAGGAAACTGGTTCGACATCTCCTCAAGAGAGAAAAGCACACCGCCAATAGGACTGCCAAAGGCGACAGCGACACCGGCAGCTGCCGAGGCGCTCAGAAACTCCCTAGTCTTAGAAGCGTTGCGTTTGTATTTGTCGAAAAGTCGGGAGATCACATTTCCCGTACACACGGCGTAGTGTACACTTGGGCCTTCTTTTCCAACAGACAAACCAGAGGCGATAGCTAGAGGGAGGCATACCGACTTGATGATCAAAGTCCACCATCCAAGGAAGCCTTTCATAACGAACCCAGCAATGATGCACTTGATCTCAGAAATACCTGAACCGGCAGCATATGGTGCAAAAGACTTAACCAAGGTGCCTGCGACACAAGCAAATAGAGTCTATGCCGTTAGTATAAACAAGTCCGAATGAAGACTTGGCACTTACTGCAAAGACAAAATAGATAAAATAGTTGAAAGGTTCGAAGCCAGTCCATCTGTGCCACTGATCGCAGCCTGTCTGGCATCAGCATCATTCTTGTCATCATACCCTGGGTAGCCTGGACACCACATACCATTCTCTTCTCCCCAGCAGCAGAAGTTCTCATTTAAATAGAAGCCTGTCTCGCAGTAGCCCATCTTGACGTCGGAGAGCCATTCTGTAATGATATTGAGTAGTGCTGCATTCAAGCCAATAGCAACACCAATGATTGTTACCACGATCCAGGCTTGCGCTGCATCATAACTCCTCCACAGCTGATATCGCCAGCCTGGCTGTCCTTTATCGTAGAGGCCGGCCGCTTGCTTTCTTCGCGCCTTACGCTTAGCTTGCTCTCGCGCCGCATCTTGCACCCAGTCTGCCGTATATCAGTATCGGAGTCCGTATTGTAGTCGATCGAGTCGCATACCTATTGTTGTAAAGTCCTGGTCCAGCTAGTTAGCACAGAGCCGCATATCCAGTGTCCCACAACATACTTCATATCTCTTAATCTCGGCAATCTCCTCCTCGATAAGCCCAGCCCCTGTCCGTGCTGCACTCCCTGTTTCTTGATCTGCATTCGAAAAGACGGAGGATAAACGCGATACCACCGAAGGACGTCTTTCAAGTCCAGGTCCAGGAGGCGCCAAGCTGAAGGATGATTGTCGCACGTTCATGGTTCAGGCAAGGCGACCATTGTCGCTCAACCGCTATCTTTGAAGTCGCGCAAGTTGGGATGATCGGATTGAATGATTAAAAATGCTAGCGAGGCGAAGATGAGGGCTGTTTCTTTGGTAAAGGCTATTTATTTCGTAAACGTTATATGGTGAGTGTCATAGTGACCAACAGGGATGCTGACAGCTGATGTGTGGCTTTGGGTTCAGCCACAGTATCGCGTTTAGTGGTTGCAGCATCGCGTCTCGGACCTCATCAGTGAATGTCATTCTTCGTTTACTGTAGGTATCTTGGCTTCACAAGAACAGTAATTTCACATTCAACTCGACGTATCAGCCATTGATATCGATGCAAAACCTTCGATATTCTCTTTGATAAGCATATCCCTCATATTTCCTTCATTCTCGACTCCCAACTCTCAAACGAATCGCAGCCCCTGATACAATTCTTGGAGAATTCGCTTGTAGTCAAGGTATGGCTCACATTTCCTGTTTTCAAGATGGTCGTGCAATTCAAGTGTCATTCTCAACTTTGAATTTACCGTGTGCTTCATTCTGGTGTTTATTTGTCCCTGCCTTGTATTTTCTGGTTACTCCTACGACTCTCTTACCCCTGTACTCAACTTTGACCTTCGTCCTCCGCCTCACGCATCGATGCATTTGTTTAGCTCTTCTAACTCACTCAGACTCACTCAATCTTTTCACATTTCCCTGCAATTTCTCTACTACCGCCATGCCTTATAACACCACTGCTATTCCTCCTCGGAAGGAGCCTACAGGCCAGAATCAGCTCCCTCGTAAGCTACCTATTGACCATACTCTTCAGTCCCAACCTAACATGACGATAGTCTCTAGAGTTAAAAAGATCATCGCACAAGACCCAGATATCGGTCTGTGCTCTAACAATGCAGCCTTCGTGATAACTCTCGCTGCCGTATGTGCTTGCTACCCATTCTCACCCCTGTCATACTCATACGACATAGGAAATGTTTGTTCAGCATCTTGCGGAAGAATCACATACCCAAGCCAAGCTAGACCGCAAACCTCGTCGAAACATCCAATACAAGGATGTCGGTAAGTCAGCTCCCTCATCCTTGGCTCAACAACCCCTTCTAACTTCAATAGCAAGCGCTGTTGCACACCATGACAACCTCGAGTTTCTTGAAGACGTGGTACCAAAGACTGTTCCCTACAAGAACATCAAGGCCAAGGCCAAGGCCACGCAGGCACGTCTCCAAGGTGACAATACCAACCAGAAGCTCGAGTTTCCCCTAGCCAACGGCGTTGGCAAGCCTCTTGTGAACGGCAACTCCATAGCTCATCATGATAGACAGGATGACCCGAACTCGCAGTTGGAGTTGGAGTTCAGACAGGCTTCTGGTGCGAATCGAGATGGAGACGTAGCAATGACTGGCTAGTTATAGTATTGCTCATTTGCTGGATGAATCATGGCAAAAGAGGCGTTTTCAGGGTTAACCGTTAGTCTGCTGAATTAGAAAACGAGGACAAAAGTGGTCTGTCATCATGATGTACATCACAAAACAAATGGCAATCTTGATATTTGGCATCGACTCTCATTTCTTAGGATGGAGCGATAGCCATAATGCGAAAGCGAAATAAATAGTATTTTTTCTGCAATCCCCAAAACAAGTGGTACATAGCCATCATAGTTGTTAAGCTTTATTCCTCCATGGCATCTCCGTGAATACCAGAAGGCAGACGTCCCTCGTTCAGCTCCTTCTCCAGCGCGATAATCTCCTGTAGGCTGGTAGCCTTCTTAATACGCTCCTGTAGTCGCTTCTTCTCGGCGTCCGTCAGCTTTATTCGGGAAAGCTTGGAGGGTGCGTCCGAGCCGTCAGTCGAGGTGTTGAAGGTTGTGGTCTTGATACCCTGGATCTGCGTCGTTGTTAGCGTCGTGCAACTGTTTTATTATTGGCCATGTCCATACCTTTGAAGCCAGAGCTGTTGGCTCTTCTTCAGTTCCGAAGAGCTCGCGAGCCTTCTCCCGCTCAGACTCCTTAACCTTCTCGAAGTCAAGAAACCGCACGGAAGGACACTTCCACAGTACCCAGTATCGATAGTTCTGCATCTTGCATCAGTCATTGCTGCACCAATCGACACGTCTCAAACTGACCTCCTTCTTGGAAACGGGGTTATCCGACAGTACCAAGTGCGTCAAGCGGGGGAATGACGCCAGCGCATCCAAATCCGCAAGCTCTGTCAGATTGTTCGACGATAACACCAGGTTGGCAAGGTTTGGAATGGCCTTAGCCAGAGAGGGCTGAATGCTTGAGACGCGGTTTCGTGCGAGGAGAAGGGTCGTTATGCGAGGCGACAAGGGAAAGTTTCCCAGTACTTGAATGTCGTTATCTGTGAAGTCAATGGCATCGTGAGGCTAAGCTGTTAGCAACAGAGCAACAAGGCAGAGAATTTGGAACTTACACCAGCGACACCCAAGTTTTCAATCGCGGGAATTCGGTGGCCTGTTCACGCCGCAAAGACGATTGTATCAACTCTGCGCTCTCTAGAGATCAAAAATGTAGCATCTGCTCTTTTCAAAACGCACCTCGAAGATCAAGCTCTCGCTCCTTGAGCGGGTTGAGGTAGGATAGGGAATCCCGGATGAGGTCGGCGGTGAGCCGCATCTTGGATTTGGGGCCGTTACCTCGGGTTCAGAAATGCGGTTGCTTGGATTTGGCTCGCTGCGTGGTCGAGTTTGAAGACTGTTTGGAAGGGCGTGCGAATGTCGGTAGTGTTGATTTATGGTAAGGCAAGGCTGCGACTTAACGAGGCGTGGGGGAAATTTTGGTGTCGCGTGTGGCTTGAGCTTAGAGTGGCACACGGGCAGGCCCCAGCCACCATAGACTCAGAGTCAGGGACCAGCAACTCAGTTACAACATATACCAGTCAATCACGGAATGGGGAGTGGATCAGGATATTCGAAAGAGTTCACGTATATTAAACACCTCTTTAGAAGTTCTTACTGTTCTGCACACTACAATAGGACACACTGCAATGTACCTAAGCTTAGCAGTTAATAATAATCTAATTCTTGCTTAGTTGTTCTATCCAGAAACAAGCTACCAGCAAACTAAAAGGTGATTGCTCTTGATGTTTTTATAAATTGCATCGTGTCACCAGCTGTATTCCGGCTCTACTGAAACACAAAGACGACACCCATCCTATCCACCGAAACACTCATAATATATGGGAACTCCAACAACGCCACATCTAAAATAGAATCCACGTGAGACTGCAGCAACTGTTGTTGCTGCAGGGATATAACTGTCGATCGAGGTGGTCGGGCAGTCGATGACTTGGCTCTTGATCCAGAACCAGCATTTGGGGCCGTTGGAGCCTGTCTCGGAAAACGCTCCATGTTCAACGTCAGCGCCGTTGTTGGGTGCGAGGTCGTGTAAGTCGGTTTAGGTAGATCTGGGGACAGCCCACTGTAGATGAACGAGCTCTCCATCCGAGACAGATCCCAGAAGCGAAGTCTTTTATCTGATCCGCCAGTGACGATAAAGGCGTGTCTCACGTCTCTCGAATCTTCTGCAGTTGCAGTTCCGACAACCATGGCACGTACTCCACGATCGGCGTTGGCGATTTCGTTGGGTTCGATGCTAGTAGCATATCGTCCGAGCATGCCTTCTCGCTTATCTTCGTCCACATCCCATGGCTCATACGCTTTGAGTCCATCCTTGCTGCCACCCGTTCTATAAATTTCTCGGCAGACGGTTTTCTCCAGGTCCCAAACCGTCACCTCGCCATGTCCAGTACCGCCAGAAATGCATACCCATTTGCCACGGCCTTTGGTAGGATGGATGCAAATTCGGTAGATTGACCCTTTGCCTGGTAGGCCCCAACCCTTGAGCCTCATCTTGAAACGCAGATCCCAGAGGTCAACAACTCCATGAGAAGTGCCCACGCAAAGCCAGTTGCGCTTCCTATCCACGCAAAAGCAAGTTGGCGTTCCATGGTGTACTGGGTTCTCGAGAGTGTATAGAAGACTCATGGTCCTCAAGTCGATACCAAGAATCCTTGAGCGGTTAGTAGCGATGACAAGAATCGAGTTCGATTCTTGTCTAAAATGTTCACACCACACCGCGAACTCGCCATCTGGTAGTTGATACTCTCGCAGAACGCGCAATTTGCCATACCTAATAACGCCACCAGCAGATACGGTGTCAACCTTCACGACGTGAACGGTACCATCAGATGCACAGCTCACAAAACAATGCGAGTTCTCCACAAAACAGAGAGCGACAACTCGTGTGCTATCTCCGTGTTTGTGGAGTTGACGAGAACGGTGTGTAATGTTTCGCTCGAGCCTAGCCGTATCCCAAACCCTCACAGTACCGTCGTCGCCGCCAGTGATGAAAAAAACGTGGTCAGGGGATGGTAAAACCCTATTGATAGGGCTTTTGTGTTCGGAAAACGTTGCAACAAGTTGTCCGACCGGCTTCCAAGGTTCCTCGCCAGGTTGAACACTGGCGCGACTTGCTTTGCTCCTCTTGATCGGGGTGACCATAGGCCCAAATTCGATAACATCACGAGGAAAGTTATCAACATACATGTTATCCAGCATTCTTTGTATGCTTGGATCGTTGCCTGCGTAACTATGTTTCGACACCCGGGAGCCGGTAGTATCGCCTTCATTCCCTTCAGAGGAAGCTTGCTGGTCGGCTGAAGTCTGAGCAAAAGGCCCCTCAACCTCACCAAATGCATTCGCGTCGGTGGTGCCAGTTTGTGCGATCGATTTGTTCTTGTCCTTGCGGTCAAGGAGACTCAGGGCGCTTGCCTGATGGCGCACTGCATTTCTAGAAGGTGGCTCTCCTTGAGACGGTCCATCGTCGGCTGTCTGCATCAGCTGCCCTGCGGAGGGTGCTCTAGTATGCGTTCGACCAGCGCTAGTTGGTGAAAGGAGACGGCGTGATGAACGAGGTCCGACACTTTGCACTCGTCGGTTGTTGTTCACCCTCTTTTTTCCACCAGCCGAGTCGTCAATGGTCATGGAGGCGTCCAGGAGGGCATCTGCAATTGTGTAAGGCTCCGCTGGTGGTTCAAGATCCACGACTGCATTGGGATCTCGAAGTGGCGCGTCATTGAAGAACACCGTCTGAGGAGTGACTCCCAATGATTTGAGAGATACTACACCACTGGGTGTGGCACCATCTGATGTCGGAGTATCACGCGCCTTTATTTTACTTAGACGCCAAATGAACTCGCGCAGGGCATCGAGCTTCAACTCATCCTCATGCTTGAGCCCGAGGTTTCTGAGTTTTGTCAACCATTGCTCATCTTCGTCATTTCGAGCCACTCGCCCCATGGAGCTTTGCATTAAGTCCCGAGAGGCACGGCTTGATGTTGACCCTTTAGAGCCGAACAACAATGGTTTGAGCTGTTGCAGGGGCTTCCAGTAGATACCGCGTTCTGTCTTCGAGGCCCACGTTATAGCCTGGTCAAAGACATTTCGAGCCAATGGCCTCTTGAGAGCATCAAGTATGTTGAGCTCGGAAAAGTCTGAGAGAACCTCCACTTTCAGGAAGGGTTTTACAAGAGGCATCAGATTGCACCTCATATCAGCAGGTGGTAAGTACCGTGCCGACATTGATAAGAATTCTGCCGCTGATTCGCGGATCCAGATGTTTGGGTGCATCGTGAATCGGCTGATGAGGTCAACTAGCTCCCAAACCTTGGGCCTTGATAACAAACCAAGCCCAGCGAGCTGAGCAAGCGAATGGAGAGCGGCCTGTACCACGTACTCCTCTGGATCAGTCAAGGCTTGTATCATCAAGGGGAGCATGAACTCCTCCAAACTCGTGCTTCCGATGAAGGCTGCGATACCGACAATCGTATCAAAAAATGCGCATTTCAGCGTCCAATCTCGATCATTCAGATATGTGTTAAGATGAGTAAGGAGGACATCGTTTGAATGATGGTCGAAGAAGAGGCATAGCTCGGGTACGGAGGCCAAAAATGCTCTGCGAACCGAAATGTCCGGGTCTTCTACCAATTGTTTTGAATGGCTCTCAAGAACCTCAAAAAGCTGTCGCCCAGCGTTGTCAAAGACGCTCTCGAAGTTGGCCTTGGCATCCGCTCCAGGTTCGACTTCAGGATCAGTAATAGGCATCGAGCCATCAGCTCGAAGGCTTGAGGCCATATTGAGGAATCTCTGTGCAGTAGTCGCAAGACTGCCGAGACAAGAAGCATAAGCTGCTCTGACCAAAGAACTGGGTACCCTTGATCTGGACCCCAGCGCGATTTCCATGCGAGGTAATACATACTCTACCAGGACATGAGAGTTGAATGCATTGACTGTCTGCACCAGCTGCAAAAGCTGAGTAATGGTTCGAATAGCAGCAATCAACACTAGATCTGTCTCATCTGGGACAAGAAGTGTCATTAGATATGGCAAAACTCTGTCCAACTTGGCTTCATCAGTCAGTCGTTCAGAAAAGGCAAGGAGTACATCACATGCGCGGATTCGTGAAGATGCCCGCGCAGTGTTTCTTAGTTGAGACACGATCAGCGTCAGGAATATCAACGTTCCATCATCTTCTGGTGGCTCTAATTCGGAAGATACGGTATGGTTGTGATTCGGTATGTTAAGTCTCACTGGGAAATGCGATAGGCTCAGCCTGGGCGGCGGCTGAAGTTCGTCTGAGGTACGTTTCTCAAGCTGATAACCGAGGAAGTATGAGATCTTATCAAAGTCGTAAAATACACGATCGATTCGGTCATCAGCTTCTCCAAGATTTTTCGAAGTGCCTGACATGGGACTGTTGCCAGATGAAGGGTCTGTTATGAGCTCCATATACTGGTGCAGAAAATTGTAGAAGTAGTGTGGAAATACTTTGCCTTTCCAGAACTCCAGGTACTGGTCTGCTGAGTATCGTTTCTCGGGGTCAAGCTGAATCATGTGGGCTATCATATCGGCGAGGTCCTTGTTTGCGATGGTGCTCAGATGCGTAATCACAGGGTCGTACTCGCCGCGCCGATACTTGTACAGCTGTGCGAGGCTGAAGATGTCCGACTCAAGAAACAGTTGCGCAATAACGCAGCCAGCACTGAAGATGTCCATTGCCCATGTCATTTTCGCATTCTTCGGCGGCGCTTCTCCAGAAGCATAGAAGCGCTCGGGGGCGAC
>NW_022194791.1:2483832-2742963 GCF_900067095.1 Fusarium proliferatum ET1
TTGCAGGAGAATAGAGGATGTTGCAGGTGTTTAAGATTAAAGAGCCAAGGCTGGTTGGTTGAAACGAAATGATTCGAGCTGGACTTGGTTTGGTTCAGGTTTGGTCTGACGCTTGTTGGGTCCACTAAGATGGAACGAACCTGGCGCGATGTTTGGGTGTTGGTTGTGAAGAGAATAGAACCAACAGCTGAGGCCTCGGAGAAGAGATGAGGATGGAGGTGAAAGCAAGATTTGCAGCTATGAGAAGTCCACTGTGAGCGGTTCCTCAATTGATTGCTTACGTCTCGTCTCGTGTCGTCTTGTCTCAACAGGGCAAGGGACTCGGCAGGTCGGACGGAGGCTCAGGCCTTCTAGGGAATAAG
This sequence comes from Fusarium proliferatum ET1, assembly GCF_900067095.1. NCBI lineage: Eukaryota > Fungi > Ascomycota > Sordariomycetes > Hypocreales > Nectriaceae > Fusarium > Fusarium proliferatum. Next base: position 2,484,195 of record NW_022194791.1, read on the forward strand.
TGACCGGGTGGGTAGTGGGAGTGCGGCGGGGAAGAATGGAAGCTAGAGAGCGCGGAAGACGGGAATTGAAGCGTTTTAGAGAGTCCAAGTAACGACTCCCAGGGTGAATAGACCCGATCCGAACAGCCCTGTCTAGGGTCTTAGTCTTATCCGATCTTGCACTTCCAGTGGCCTTCTAAGCTCCTCGGATTGGCTGAATGGTCTCTGGACGGGCGAGGGCAAGCCACAGTCCACTAATGACGGGGGAGTTTGAGCTTGGCTCAGGCCGGTTAAGGGCTGAAGCTTGCTGAGAGTTTGCTGCTTAGGGCGCGGGAGTTGCAACGATTTAAGCCCCGAAGCGGTAGAGGCGAAGGGTAAGAATACAGAAGAGGGGCCAAGGAGCCGAGATTCAAGAAGAGATCGGCTGCAGTGGGAGGAGAGGAGAAGGAGGAGGAGGTTGAATGGGATGGTGTAGAAGAGAGAAAGAAAGAAAGAGGACGAAGGGAAAGACAGGCAATTAGAGATGCAGAGTGATAACCTAAGCCTGTACGTAGCCCAATAAACGAAAAAGAGAACAAGATGGAGAGAGGGTTGGTGTCAGAGGGAGGGGAGCAGAACAAGCATGAACATGGGTGGTATGGGTATGGATGCCATGCGAGCGAAAAGGCGGGATGGGGATGGCGAGAGATTTTATTGCAGCACAGTAGCAGCAGAAAGATGCAGATGCAGATGCAATGCATATTAGCATTGCATGGTTCAAGGTCATGGTCAAGGTAAAGCAAGGTCGCTGCAGAGAGTGGAAGAGCGAGGAGAAGGGTAAACAGAGCGAACGAGCCTACAAGACGGGGTGTTTCTCTAGGGGGTTAGGGGCGTGTAGCATTAATGTCCCCTACACCACCAACAGGTTTGTACTTCAGAGGAACTCTCTAGCACACTGCATATTACATACAAAATGCATGTACTACATACCACTCGTACTACACCCTTGAGCACGAAATAGCAAAGCAGAGCAAAGATTCAGTGAGAGGGGAATTTTGGCAAAGTTGAGATGGGAAAAGAAAGATTCTTCCATTACAGGGATTGTCGGAGGATGGACAACGGCGGCTGGGCGGCAGGAATCACGGCCGCGGCGGCATGGTGCAGGCCTGGCTATTTGCAGTGCCTTGGCTGATGTCGGCTTTGAGGAGCAAGAAAAATCAGGGTGTCAAAAAAGTAGCGAGTTAATTGACGCTCAAGGTGCATACCAAGCTTACCTGGCTATTTTTGTCGTCAGGATGGATCAAGATGGAGCTCCGTCTGGTCTCCCCAACAGTGGAGAAGAGGTTAGGGGAAACATGCAAGTAATCATGAGGTGACATTGTTGATACACTGACAACTGTACCCGTGATGCTTTGAGATACTCATGTTGCCATGCATTGAAGGCGGCCTACTCGTTGAACTCTAAAAGAGACCATCACGGAAACAATCAACCTGAGTACTGTACATACTGAACAAGGACCCTTGAGAGGTGATCGGACTCGATGAGATATGCCACGGGGGTCAACTTCAGGCAAGTGTGTGAGATGTGCGGGATGCCACGCAATGAAATGCATTGGGGAGAGAAATGTGACTGACGTTTTAAGGGTTCGGGATTAGTTCAGTTGAGCTAATAGGCTAATTGTGCGTCTAGTTGTTTGTGGCTTGGTGTTGATTTTTGACACAAAACTGTCAATGGGCCTCGCTTTGTGCTTTGACGTCTAGCTCACCATAAATGAGACAGAATTTCTCGAACCCAGTAGCCTCTCCAATGATCAGCCACGCTGCAGGGAACTCAGATATCATCAATCAACCTCTCTCTGGCTGATATATACTGTGTTGTAAAAACTGCGTACTCGTAAACAGGGAATGTTTCCAGCGGGGATCATGTGGAGCTGTTGAGTAGAGCCACGGCCCATGATGCCCTCTCTGGCACAGACAGGCTCATGCATGACAAGTCAAGTCGCAAGGATTCAGATCATACACTGTTGCCGCTATTATTACTGAATACTATGTAAACACAGACCAACAGGAGTTTCCTCTTTCACTGGCCACAGCGGATTCTCCTGTTCACGAAAGAAGTGTTCATGCATGATATGACATGACCAACTTATCGTGTTGCACGAATCCTTCAGAAATGGAAGAAGAAACAAATAAACGCACCGCTCTTCCGTCGATCGCATCTCGCCTTGTCCAACCCTCGGCCCGCTGCTCATGGCTCTTCTCTCACAATAACCGCAAGACATTCCCTCGTGCCGAACCTTCGGTGACGGAAAGGAGAAAACAACACGGAGGTTGTTGAACATCGCCCTCGAAGCCTAAATCGGGTGATTCTTGCGCTTGTAGGACATTGCAATGGATCTACGAGAATGCCGTGTTTGCTTGCATACCAAACCTCCCACGATCACTTTCGCTTATTTTACTCTCTCATTCTCATCCTCATGATATGATGGTTTTCTCGATTCGATCTGGAGCTTATCGGGCCAACGCGTATGTATGTATTGTAGTCTGATGTCAAGCTCAGAATTTTTGCTTTTTGTACAACCTACGTTTGGCTGTTAACCCTTGACGAACTTAGACCCCTGCACCCCACCTTTACATTATTTCCCTTCTTTGATTGCTTTGAAACTTCGGGTAGGACAAGACTGTTGGCACTTGATAGTCAGAGAGCGTTCCCCCAGGCACAGTCTGATATGTATGTAATTATGGCAGACCATTCTCAAAGCTTGTGGTGGTGATAGACAGGTCCTCTGCTGTTGTCAATGGCACTTTGTACCACCCAATCTAAGACTTTCCTGTCGGTACATCCATGATCCACCCATGGGTGTTGTTGCGGTTTTGCAAGATGCCATTATCACTGTAGTTATCTCATTTTAAAATTTATAGAGACAAATTCGACGTTTCCTCCGTTTCAAACCCATGGTCTACAGGGACTCATTAACGATGTATTATAGACTACCGCTTCTTTGGTTTCTTCTAGACGACGGAAAAAAATTCTTTATCTGGTTTCTCATCAAAAACCCTTGTCATACCCTCCCCATGCACGATCTTCCTCTGAAACGACCTACCTACAGAGGAAGGTCGAGAAACACAACACCGCACTTCCCGTCGTTTGTGCGATCAGAGCATAAACTGAATATCGCATGGCTACCGGCTCGCTGCAATTCCTATAATAGGTAATGCCACAGCAGGCGGAAACTATCAGCCTTGTTCCTCGCGAACTTGTCATTGTGCTGCATGACGATACTTGTTGCTAGTGACACTGTATCCGTACTTGATGATCGTCTTCAAGGAAGACAGGGTTTATCAATCTCCGTCTCTAGAAGCCCACATGTCCTATTGAATTATCTCAAGGATGAATAGTCCGACGGATATTAGGCATGTTCTCAGGAAATTCTATCCGCTCTTCGCCAGACCTTAACTCAATGGCCTCCTCGAGAGGAGCGTGTTGGTTCTTATTTCCTTGGTCAAAATCGAGTGTAACCCCAAACAGCTGACATTCAACCTGTTCTTCAACCTCCAGAGAGGCTGTGCCATCGCCGCGTGTTCATGTCCAACGGCTAAAGGACAACTCAACACGCAGCCAAGCCAAGGAGATCATCTCGCATAACAGTGCATATCAACGTCGCATCAACAGCTCGTAACATGACAATGAATAAAGCACACTATGATCGACTGGTGATTGTTTCCTATAGTAGTTCTGCAGCCGATGGTTCACTAACGTTGTCTAATGAGAGAAAGGCCAAGCTGTCACGGCAGTTCAAACCATTCTTGTCATTGTCCGATCCGTAGTCTAGCTTTTTTTTTTCCTTTTCGGCTCTATTTCTCTTTTCCTTGATCGGCTTCGCTTGGCTTCGCTTCCGCGATGCTAGTCCAACGGCCAACTAACAAGCTCAAGTTTGCGCCCGGGCATGAGAGATATCCATAGTACGTAGTTTCTATACGCCTTCCCGTCTCGATACGTTTTTCAATTCGAGACGTTTGGTCTGCTCGGCACTTCTGAAGCGAGGACAAGCAGCGCGTGCAGTATCCCCAGTCATACTATTTCCTGATCAACGGAGTCTTGACCATAGAGATCAGCAAGGTTCTGCGGGTTGCAGGCGTCAACAATTCATCACCTGACTAGACTTGACTCTGTTGGTCTAGGTTCATATCCTTGAACAAAGCAATTTGCCCTGTTTTCTCTTCAGCAGAGCAGGGCTTTCAGCCAACAAGTGCCGTGCCGACATGGATTCAAAATATCTCATCGTGGTCGTTACTATTAAAGAACCCCAGTTTCTTAAGAATGTTGGTTGCTGATCCACAAGGATGAAAAGGTCTAGAACTTGACTAGACGCTCGGCTCAAGACGAATACAAACGGAATTTCTGATGTATTCCATTCGATATCTCGGCGGTGTGGACGTTAATAAATCGGCCGTCTCTTGCATTTCCGAGGTTGCACTCAGAAGCATGAAGGATCATCAACAGCCCCAATCCGTCAACTCGCAGCAGAGAGTGTCATTCCAGTCATAGCTCTGAGAGTTGGATCTCCATAACTTAGACGCAACTACACATAGCAAAAGGTTTAGCCTGTCAAAGACCAGCGAATAGTGCCCGTCGGTGTTGTGCTTTGACTTTGATTTGTCTGGTCTATGAAAGGCCGGCTCGCTCCGCTTTGACGATGGACGAAAAACAGCCAAAACGGTCGAAGGGGGCTTGAGACAGTGGAAGCTCTGTGCTTATGACGATATATTTACAGGGTTCGTGTCTAGCAGTTTGAAAAGGGAGAACGAGAGAGTATGCATTGAGACGGTCACTGAGACACTGACAGGCAATCAAAGACATGCATGGCAGATCCAAGGCACTCATGAGACCTGGCTAAGCTGTTTTCGTTATGCCGTAGAGTACCGCGGGGGTTTCAAACTAGACGAGGCACTTGATGTTGTCTGTATGAAGCATCAACCATTATTAACCAAGATTCACCGTAAATCGCCAGAGGTAATCCATGCACACTGATGACTTGAATGAGAAACCTTTGCCTTCTCTTATTCTCTTTATTTCCGACTGACCTGCCTTCTCGGAGCAGGTCCGATTAATCCTGGCAGCCATCAAAGTATGTTGGTTGTTAGTTTATCATCTGTTGGTCCTAAATTTCTTGATGACAGCCAAGGAACTCATCATCATTGCTACGTGCCAAGCTATACGATCAGGCACAGTACCGTATTCTGTAGGAGCTCTCGTGTCATGCTGACAATATGCAACCGTCGCTCTTTGACTCACGCCACTCGTCAACTACCGGCGAGCTAGCCAAGCTAAAATCACTTGCTTTCTTCGTCGCATCGTTAGATTGTTTGCTTGTGGAGAGCTGTCTCTTTCTAGCTGCCACTTTCCTAGTTCTCAGCTGAAAAGGACCCTTGCATCGACTCTTTGGCAGTATAGCAGTTAACGTGTCGCACGATGGAATGTTGAGATGCATATAGGTCGTTTATTACCTCGTTCAAGAAAAGCAGATGAGACAGAGAAACAAGTTCAACCTCAAACAAACAATTGAGTTCAGCCAAAAGGCCCTCATGGAGATCTATAACCCCTCATGAAGTGGAGTCTTTGGTTCATCAGTCGTGTAGATCATGGCCATCTAGACTGGTCTGTCCATGACAACTGTTGTTGGGCTTACGACAATTCATGGAGCTACTCACTAGCCGCGATACGTACAGAAGGTAAAACCTTCCGGATCAATACAACATTACTGGCTGAGTATGGACTGTGCATCACGACGCGTATCCCCTTGTGATGCTGGACTCAGGTTTGTCAACAATCTAGAAAGTCTACGTAACTATCAGCAAGCATGCCATGGTATTCTTATCATTCTAATGAGCTTGCGTTTCTTGATTCAAGTAATTGAACTCAACTGGGCCATGCATGCAGGATAACACGATATCTCAAGCCGCTTATCTTACAAGGTAGCAATACTCACCCAAGTTATTCCACAAAGATGTTGAGCAATCCGGCTTATCGATAGAAAGAGGTCAACGACTTATCTAAGAGAGGGTTAAGGTCATACAGCAACAGATCATCATCACATGAACACTATTTAGAGTCTTGAAAGAGATGGTGATAGAAGCACAAGTTAAGCAACTGAAGCCTCGAAGTTATTTATATACAACTACCAGGGGCTTTTCCATGTACAGCTAGGTGAAATACCGACCTCGAAACTACGATGTGCAACAACAAATACCCGAGTGAGTTGATCTATCATACTGTGAGGTTGTAAACCTCAATGGCAACATGCCGAGTTACACAATATGTGATTGACCGAGCTGAAATAAATACACATACTGGCCATGTGGTCGTATACTCTCAACGACGGTACTGGAATGAATTCGAGAGTTCCAGATAACTAGGTCCCAGAGTTCGGTTCACACAAGCAGTGCATAAACACACTACGAGGCAGCCTTGGCCGCCACAAAAGGGGCCACGCTCAGAATACCCAGAAGAAGACGAGAAGAATGTTCTAAAAAGCCTTGTGCTGTATCTATAACTATCACGGAGATATAAATTAAGGTAGTATAACAATATCATAAGCGAAGAAGCAAAGTGTGTTTTCAGCCTCACAATCTAAAGTCAGTCTGCCAAGATATTGGTTCAGGGTTAACGATAGCTTCAACGACGGCTGTGCCGTACATACTCGGAACTGAAGACAACAAAGGTTACCGCCTCATAGCCCTGGGAAATTGTCTACAAAGTCATCCCTACTAGTAGTAGAAACTCTGAAGGCATTGACAGATGACTCTTTCCTGGTCAAGGTCATCGTGAGCGGCGTATGGGTTTCGGTGCATTAGCAGGGTAAGGTCCCAGGGCGGCCGCTCGATGTATGTTGAGGCTCGGGCAATAGAGTATTCGGCAGATGTTAGTGGGGGCTGTGGTTACGATATCGATCACTCAGCACACTAATTGAAACAGCTTACTATCATATTTGAATAAGTCAATACACTTACAGCCTATATGAGTTTGATGATGATGTGTCGAAGAGGCACATACAATCTTTCATTGCCGTATGAAAGTGCCGACATACAATCTTACAACGCACTGCTACTCAACACCATCTGATTCTGAGGACTCATATGTCAGCGCTACAGTGATCACAGGCACACAGAACACCTCGGTAGTTAAGTTCAAGCTCTGTTTTGAGCCTCGCTCTTCGACCCCAGTTTGTTCCGTATCGAGCTTTCGACAGCTTTACTTCTAAGGGTTTCCTCGGGTTGTCATGCCTTACAGGAAAGTTCGCCGAACCATCGGCCATCGTCAGATGCTAAACCCTTACAGGAAAATCTCATCCTCCCCGGATCGATCCCGCGTGTTACCCGCCCATTAGCGTGGGCGTGGCCTGACTGAGGGGGTGAAACCCTCCGCTTACCTATATACACATGGTGATTGCAAACTCACTGGTCACACAAACTCGTTGACTTATTAGGCCAAGATGGTTGAATCTTGTCAGCTATCGTGTCATGTCATGCCTCGGCTTGACAGATGGAGATTTACGCGCATGTCTGCTAATACCACTTACAACAGATCTTTCACGGGGCCACCATGCTTGAAGACTATTTAACGTTTCGCATGTGTCTTTGCGCACCATAATACGATATAGGGACTCGCCTAACCCTCACCCTCACTCTAGCCTTACGCAGTTCAAGTCGTGTAAGCGCCCAACCAAGTGCGGGCCGCCTCCTCCAAAGCTTGGCTTGCATCTGTAACCCTTGTCCTGCTGTGCATATTCGGAGGTTACACTCAAGCAAAACTCCTTCGCCAACGGAGGCGGACCGACTCTACGAAACTTGCTCGAAACAAGAAATCGCCGTGAGCAAGATGTGCAGTTCAAGGATCGGAGGTGTCTCTATTTGTGGTTGCGAGTTGTATTGACAGAGTGTCAATTGGACACACTCATGTTACTAGCTGGAATAATACCCCGTAGCTCCCCCAGCCTCTCCCGCAATTTGACGGAGTACTTCTGTTGTGATGCACAGGGGTTGAAACACGCACTTTCACAGATGCGGAACTCGATGCGGAATTACAATCTGAGAGTTGCAGTCTCGCCAAGTTGCATACTTGAACCGCCAATGCTGCACTGACTGCTTGATACTGATGCATGAGAAACTATATGAGGTCCGTTCCACATACAGAACAATATCCGTCGTATCTATTCTCAGCAAGACACAGCGGAAATGAAATCGAAACAACTGAGACATGCTTCCGTGAGCGCCTATAGACGAGTCAACGACCAGTGAGAAAGCTCATCAGAAATTTATGATAGATTGCATTATGCATCTTTCTAGAACAGTCACTCCCGTCCCCAACCTCTTTCATTACAGCCCCCAATCGCGACAACACCCGTTGCTTGATGCTTGAGGAAAATCAAGATCAGACATGCTGACTTACCTTGGCCATGCATCTGCCTTGCATGTTCGACTGATATGTATGAACGGCTGCATGGGCACTTCCCTTCACCGCATCGTTCGTATAAACATTTCCATTTCGGATAGAGAGTTGAAGGTGATGCGTAATATCTCGTTCCGCATAACCTTGGGTAGCAGTCCGGTCCTTGACGGGTATTACGGCGGCGACTACCCGTAAATTACTAGATAAACTCGGTTGATCGGATCGCAGATCTTTGATCTTACGGGTCTCGTGTTGTCTTCCTGCTGGTGGAGTAATTCCCATCAAGTATTCTGACACAGGTTTGTACCGGCGATCCTTACGTGCATATGTTACTCGTTGAACTAGGCACCAGTTTTGAAGCCCTTGGCGTATAATCCTTCATAATAGGAAATCCGTGTCTGAGCACGGTTTTGGGTGTATTCTTCGCAGAATTGCTGACGTGCTCGTGCAATGTTGATGTTACGGAAATTGCTGGGCAGTATGCAATTGACGTTGTAATATTATGACACGATAATGACTGGTCTTATGCTTTGACCTCAGGATGTCTCACACGGATTACAGGGCTGTGTAATACGAATTGAGGTCCTGGTTCAGGAAAACCACAGTCGAGACTGAGAAAGGCGATCGATGTCAACGAGGCAATGTTTACGAGCGCATCTACGTACAAATCATCGGGCGAATAAGGCTAGTAACTCACTTGATATTGCCAGTGCTATCACATATCCGAAGTCTCACATTCAGAGTCCCAGTCTTGAGATTGCTGGCTTAGCCTTGGTGCAAAGCAGATATATCACGAGTCTACATCATGATCGCCCCCTCTGGTGAGCTGTGTCTAAGCTTTAACGTAGCTATGATACATATATACAAATTGCAACTAAACATTTCGAGGTTAGAGTGGTGTTTTCACAACTGTTGTCTGGTTCTGAACCCATCTGGTCAATGAACATAAGGAGATGATGAGTTAAATATCTACGACTCCTGGTAGGAATTTGAGAACAAAGGACTGGATCAAGTCTATACCAAGAGCTTGGTTCATGTTTCTAAGGTTACAGAACTGTATCATCGAGTGTGAATGCGGGTGTCAGTCGTATTTAACTTACACACTCCGTGTTTGCCCTGATAAGGTGTAGGTAAGGAACGTAAACAATCACAGGTTGTCGGTGAAACATTTACATTTCGATTCCTTGTATTTTGGTCTATCTTTGAGTTGTTCCACTGGTAGAATGTGAATTTTCCCGAATTCAGACAAGGCGAAGAGGAGGTCCTAGGTACGCCTTGGGATACTGCCGCCGCATTAGCAGTTGTTCCTCAATACAACAGACACAAACTATCAACAATGACTCATTCCTTGTGGTCTTTGATCGTCTACTACATGTTGTAGGTACTTGAAAATAGCAAGACCCCCTATCCAATCTCACGAACAGGCCCAGTAGCAACCTCGTCGCCCCAATGATGCGATACACACAAGGACTGCTTGAGTTATATCGCACCGTAGTCCTGGCTAATCCGATGTATATATTGATTTGTTCTGCTTCTCTTGAGCTTTTTTGTGCCGTATAGACAGTAAAGCAGTCGTTGGATGATTTGATCGCGTCAATTCATTCGCCTGTCTAATGCTCAACAAAAGCTTGTTCTTGGATCTAATGAGGAACGTAGAATACAGTACCAAGGCATACACTCTATCCCTCTGCTCTAATGACTGTACTAGGTGTCAGGACTCAGTCGATTGCTACTTCGGTGAACCAGTGTTTCTCGACTTCGACGCTACTACACGAAGACAGCCGCCTGACTTGGGCTGAAAACTATGACCGTCAGGACAAATTAAGAACATGCAACCTTAGTTTACAACTTCTTGGAACCTTTTACTCTCTAGTATTATCCGGGTTATAAACGACATAGCTCAATGTATCATCCCACTATATCACAGAACGCTCAGTCGCATGGCTAACTAACTACCTACCTCTTTCGACGATTACATTGTAAACATGGAGAACTCGAGGGCTCGTTTTATGGGTCTTGGTATAGTTCTGGCTCATAGTAACAGTTCACGGAAGACTGGTGAGTATTGGCCCCTCCAACTCACATATCGTTGGCCGGGTCAATCAGGTCTCCATGTGGGATAGTTTCTGACGACCTTCGTATATGACAGCCCAAGAGTATCTCTGCTCATCAGCAGATTCAAGGCCACAGCTCAGTCTTCTCCCAGGAACCATCCTTCAACTGGTAATTCCATCTCCTGCCATCTTCGGGGTCACTTAGATCAACCTGGTCCACCTCCTCCGGCACAATCACCACAACACGGAAGTTCTTCCTTGCAATCTCGTCGTCTAGATCTTCGACCTTCTGCCCAAGTCCAAATCCAGGGGCAGGCTTTTCATCTCGCTTTGTAGCCGGGGGAGGATTTCGGAAAGACCCTCGCATGCCAGGACTCAAGTTTCCAAAATGGGCAGTAATCTCTTTACCCCAGTTCCAGCAACCCGAGTCGTCATTGCTTTTGAGTCGCATATGCTTTTCTATCTCTTGCCTGACGTGTGAGGCTGATGGATGATCGATATCTTGGCCAAGAAGATAGGCGCGGCCACGTAGACGCCACTGAGTCTTGGTCTCCACGACCCAGAAGACCGCTTCGACAGGTCCGCCGCCGCCAGACTGTGGGATACCCTCTCCATCAGTTGATAGTTCAGGAACTTTTTCCATCCGAGCGTCAGTGGTGATGGTGAGAAGGTCACTCTCGTAGAGGGAGGGGTTGAGAGGTGCCTGGTTCTTGGGGTTGACGGGAATCTCGGCCCACGTGCCTCGATACACGACGGTACGTGAACGAGGAGTGACTGAAGAGCCACGGTGATGGAGGGTGCTGAGCACGAAAGTTGGAGATTCCATTTTGTCAACGTGGGATAGAAAAGCTGAGCGCCATGGCGCTGCTGGTGTCGGGTGATGTGCCGACATTGTGTGTTGAAGGTGGTTGAGAATCTGGGTTGTTCGCTGGGTAGGTCGAGCTACAGGCCTCATTGGCATTGAGAGTTGTGAGACGTTACGGGAACCTTGTTGCTGCACTTGACTGTCGTGATGTTGTTGTGAGCGAACCTGGTAGGTAATGTTGAGGTCGTCAAACCCCACTTCAACATACGGCATCATAGGTCAATCATCGGTATATCGATCTATGAGTCATTACGACAACAGTTGAACGGAGCATATGCCAAAGAGTCGACTGCCGGATTGCCAACGGTATGACGCCTGTCTCAAGCCAATTCCCATGTCAAACATCGGGTACAGGGTAGCGATACGAGTGAGCCATCACAGGATTCATGACATTTACAATGGTCTAGGTACCCAGGGCTGAGCCAACAATGATCCACCCACATATCCAGAATATTTCCGCCCTCGGGTCGTACTCTTACGATCGTTTTATAAACCCGTAGTATCACCATTTAGGTTTTATAGTGTTAAGCTTGGTCTTTCTCGTTGCAACGTAACACACTGGTGATTTGCATCATGAAGTTGACAACTAGTCATGGAAAATACACTTGACGACCACTCATGACTCCGCTAGGCTCGCCTGACCTTGTCTGATCCTGCAGTTTATGACTAATTAGCCTGCGAACTCGTTAGCACAGATGCTCATCACAATTGTTCAACAACTGTTGACATTCCAGGGGATGCATCCGGTCAGGGTTCAGCAGCTCTAATGACTACAAAAAGAGATATCGCCATATGCAAGCTTCGCAAAGAATATGACGAGGTGGCCGCGCAAAGTTAAGAGCCAATGTTGGCAAAGAACGTTGTCACTTGCCGCAGGGTATTCCGTCCAATACAAAAAAGGACATTGCGTACGTCATGAGTTCCGCCTCGGATTGGTCAACGAAGTTCTCTCTGAATGTTCTAGACCGTCCGGGGTCCGGGGCCCTAGGGAGGCTAGCAACGAAGGCTGGTGGGAGGGAGCGGCAATACCAGCGGAAGTTGGTGACGCGAACAGGGGCCTGTTACGAAACTACGAATTGCCGTCGTCGCTATCGTAATGTAGGGAGATAATCTTGAATGAGTTGGGGGGTGGTGATCAACCAACAAAAATGGCGCTTCTTAACATTTTCCCACACGTAAATTTGGCCACCATTGTCTCGTGGTTGGTGTGTTGGGAGAAGAAGGCAGGAAGGGTAGTGCTTCGGAGGACTCCGATTGAGAAGAAAAGAAAAGAAAATGATCGACATCGCTTCTCTCATTCTTTCTCGAAGCTTACCTCGTACGTAAGTTGATGCACAGTAGCGCAACTGCCAACTGCCGCTACATTCTTGGTGTTCAGACAAGACGTCATGAGCCGGCGAGAAGAGTCCAAGGGAGATTTAGAGTTGAGAGTAGGGATTTGATGGAACGCGGCATACAAGAAAGGGAAGACCAAGGAAGTGTTCATGTGTTCCGTTCCGTTTCCGTTAACAGGGGCGCAGTTGATATTGAGTTTGACTATCAACGACTGGGATTTGTCCGGCAGCTCTGGTAGGTCAGGTTTAGCGGAGAAAACTGGAGATGCTCGTCTCAGGCACGGAGATCGACTAGGACTTGTCGGAGCGATGTATTTCCTCAAGGCGGTCGACCAGAAGACTTGGCTTTGAACCAAAGCCGCTGGCGCCCGACTTTACCAGGGTGCCGGACTGTTGGGATCGGGTTGGTCTTGCTTCTGCGATGATCGTTTTCTGATGCGGCCCATTCAGAACTACCCAACCTTAACATGGTTTCTCGGCCTGTCCTCTAACTCCAAGTTTCTGCGTTGCAATTTAATCAGCGTCGCTTTTCAAGTACCGGCCAATCCGCTGGGGTGATATATGAGCTGATGTGAGAAGTTTCAAACGAATTCTTCTGAGATAGCAACGGCCTCGAAGCATGGTAGACTCCTTCGGTTGCACTAAGTGCGCAGACACTCGCCCATGTTCAAATTACCGTATTTCTGCTCTGGCATGGCATTTCGACCAAGCCTGCATGTATGTCTCACAGTGAGATATTTTGAATTATCTCAGTAAGTCAAGGCTAGAACGGCGCTCAGCGAAGTGGAGATGATCAGAACTTGGTCATGGAGCTTTTAGCTAAAAAAGACCCTGGGCCTGGGCCAGCCATATTGCATGTTAATTCCCCAAGGGTCGCTCAAAATCCAATGGTGACATTTGGCGATGTCCCCAAACAGAGGTTGGAATAAAACATGGGAATATGTTGGTGGGTTCCATATACCGATCTGCACACTTTTTGTGTCAAGTCTGCGAATCGAGCGACGATGTCCGTACTAGCTGACCGAGTCGGCACTTGTTGACGAGGCCTTCAACCGTAGACGGAGTCCTCGGTCGATCCGTGCACCGTTTAGCTCTTGATAGTCACGGAGTACCACTTGAAGGGGTACCTGACCGAGCCTAGAGTGGAAAAAGGAGGCTGAAAGTGAAAGGCCTCGCTTGAAGAGTGGGATGGCCAATTCTTGTTTCGAAGCGAGGTGGGAGAGACCAAGTAGATCAGACGGACATGTCAGAGAATGAAGGAAATCTGGAATCATAGTCTGATGTTATTTACCCCTTTGTATCGAGTAATGAACGGAGTCTAGGAATAGGTTTCGACGGAACATGGCTGCGGGCTAGTTGCATTAGGGGAGTTCGGTAGTTTCTCATTCGCACTAATTGGGCGTCAACAATTTGCTGCAATCATTTGCACCTGTCAGAAGTGATTTCGATTTGTATCGATAGTTATAGATCTGGCGTCCAATGGTGGTTGCTCTTGGCGATCGAGTGTGGTCGGAAGAACGCCAGAGTCTTACAGAGTCTTAACTACTTATGTGCAAGAAGCCAGCAAGGACAACGAAATGAAGCCAAGTCAAGATTCGGTAACTATCCGTAGGTAAGGTATCCGTAGTCTGGTAGTTCGTGATAGTCTTCACTTTGACAATGTGTAGGGCGTCGTCTGAGTAAGTGTGGCCTGAGTCGTAGAACGCATGGATACCCCTAGAAGGGTCTAACATCGATCAGACGGGTGTACGCGAAAAAGATACATGTACCTCCGTAAGATGAAGAAAAACAGCCGCGATTTCTGAGATGGATGGATGAAATTTGTTATTACCCTTGATCTTGGGCAGGTACGGAAGACAAAAAACCACGCGCCAGCGGGCGCAAAATCCGTACCTAACGCATACAACTGCCATTAGAGGCATGGTAAGTTAGGGGTCTCCAGGTGGAAAGGTACCTACAGTACTAGTAAAAACGCACTTTCTAGAGTGCTGTTGCCATTCCCACTTTGTTACTTGCTCCGCCCCCGCCTTTTTTTGCCCACGCCCAGGGCATCACTCCTCTTATTTTGACTCTTTTTCCTCTACTGTCCCATTTCGCAATTCCCTTTTCTTTTCCGGGGTCTCTCTCTCTTTTTTTTCGGTTCCATTTCGACCTTGTTATTCCCTTGGATTGACACTGCACTTTAAGAGGCTCTTTTACGCTCTGGCCCTACCGACGCGAATACAGTGCCTGCTCTCACTATACCCGTCAGTGACTGCTGCCGCCAACCGTCATTATCACTCGTTATCTACCTACCGTTACGAATGCTCTAATGCTTTTATATTGCCCAGGGCTAACAAACTCTCTGCCGTCTGGTCGCTCTACCCCAGCTACTGCCGCTACCGCTGCCGCTGCCCTGCCGCGGCTGCCCATATCCGGCCGTTATTTCCAGCGCCGCCCACTGCCAGCAGCCGAGTTCCGGCGACATAAAATCATTCCCACGTCAGTTTAAATCAGCAACCCGTATCAGCTCAGATTCCAGTCATTATTCCCGGGGTCTTCCACCTAAACCTAAAGTTATCCCCAGCCCAGAGCTATCAGAGCTCCAGCTCCAGCAATAGCTAAAGCTCCAGTCCCAGCTCCAGCTCCAGCTCTGGATCCAATCGAACTTCTTTTCGGTCCAGGTAAATCCCAGATCTCAGCCCCATTTTCCTTCAGATCCAGCTCCCACTCTGCAACGTCTGATTGACGCGCCTGTAATATCCTCAAAAAAGGCGCTCATCCACTGGACCGAATATTTTGGTGAGCTTTGTATCATCGTCAATGGATCTATCACAGCGGGCGCTTCCGCGTCACACTCATCACCAACCACCACCATCTCTCTCAAATCCTTCGCCCTCGCATCTGCCGCCTCAACATTCTACGTCTACGTATAGTCCTGGTCCCGTCGCCTCACATCCAACTCTCCCTCTTCCCGGAACTCACCCACCATCCTCGGCTTTGACACCAGGATCGGCCTCAACGTCCCCTGCATCCATCTCCCACCGTTTACCTTCAGCATCAGCTTCGACGACATCAAGGCATCCTACTGGCGATTATCTCCCTGACGCGGATGACCAAGACGCGTCGACACCTGTGGATGGAGAGGAACCTCCAAAGAAGAAGCAAAAGCGCAACAAACCAACTCTTTCATGCCATGAATGCGTAGAGCGCAAGACCAAGGTGCGACATTTCTATCCAATACATTTTCTCATGTTGTGTCGTGCTGTCTGCATATCATCTAACTCATCTCTACACATGTTCCCCATATGAGATGAGCCCACTTTACCCCGACATTATGGCTCAGTATGGAATTTGATGATCCCGGGTCGTCTGAAAATGCCCAATCAATCCCGCTCCTTTCCTTCTGTTGTGTGAGAGTGACTTTAATTACTAACATTATTCAAAGTGTGACAGAGGTCGACCTCATTGCCTCGCGTGTACGTGCACCTGGATCTTGGTTTGCTGGTTCTATACTAACTTTTAGCTAGGCATAAAACGACAGACTGAATGCCGGTATGCCCATGTCGCAAACCTTCTCGAGTATGAAGCCTCCCGACTGAGTAACTTTATGTCCTGGTTTAACAATCAAGTAGGGAGACCACCAGGTCGGCCGCCAATGGCCGCCGTATGACGAAACCTCCAAAGAAGAAGTCTGGTTCTAGCGGAAAGTCCCCCATTCCAAATATCGCAGATAGGGGTATGTCGAATGATCCCAGGGCAACCTCGCGTGGCGCTGTTGCCCTCTCCATCGGCCTTCTGTCCAACGTCCCCTATTCCTTGCCTTCTGCCAGTAATGTTTTTGGCATCGGGTCTGAGCACCCATTTGCCAACTACTGGACCTGTGAAGGGGGCTTGCCTGAGGTTATCTCAGTGCTTCCAGACAAGATTCAAGCCGATATACTACTTAGCCGATACTTCGAATGCGTTGACCCCGTGTATCCCATGATACATCGGCAGACATTCTATGCGGACTACGAACACTTCTGGCAGATGAATCAGCAAGAAAAGACCGACACAGATCCGTCCTTCATTGCATTGATTTTTGTCATGCTGGCCCTGGGAACTCAATTTGTAACATCGACTACATCCCCACAGGAGCGAAGGCAGACAGCAGAGTTCTATGCTTCGGCTAGCAACCAAGCTCTCCGTATCGCATCATATCTTAGCAGTGCATCGTTAAGGTCAATTCAGGCTATGGTATTGCTAGTTTACTTCCTTATCAACGACAACCATGCCTCAGATGGATGGGCATTTGCAGGTATTCTCATTCGGCAAGCTTATGCTATGGGTCTTCATAGAGATCCAAATATTGGTGGGTGACTGTTTTCTTTACTTGCTCTTTTCTTATACTGATTTCTTTCAGTGACTCCAAATGCCACCCTGTTCGAAAAGCAGCAGCGGCGTAAGGTCTGGCAAGCAGTACTTCTCCAAGATACTTTCTTGACCGTCTTACTCTCCCTGCCACCGTCTGCCACACATACAGATGTTTCCGTCGAAGACCTACTCGACGATGGCTCCTCGATTGCAAATAGCGACCCAACAGATACGGCATATATCCGAGGCTCTTGGACTTTGGCCAACTTGGTACAGGAGACGATTTGCTCGCCAAGATCATTAGACCTACCAATCTGCACTACGGCAAGGCATAAGTCCAAGCTGATTGCTGACTTCCGAGCTGTTTACCGTTCGTTCCCTGATGTATTCCGGTCTTGGGATCCTGATAGTATCACGGCGCTCGCAAAAACGAATAAGAGGGTGGTTCGCCAGACGCTGTTCTTGACGAGTAACTACTTCCATAACTTGATGCTTGTCCATGCTTCCGAGAGCCCTGATGTTCCCGTCAATGTTCGTGGTACATTGGAGGCAGCGCACGACGCCATTACAGCTTTCTTCCTTCTTTTCACCCTTCTTGAGATAGAAGCACGTGTTTGGTGGGTTTTCAATCACCGAGCTTTCTTGGAGGCGCTGTGTATCGGAAATGTCCTGAAGGAGGCTGCTCGAGAACCAGGTGGTGCAGATATGATGGCAAGGGATCCTCTCCTTGTCAGGGCAAAAGCTGATATCAGTGAGTCTTGATGCCTTTGTTGTTCCAGGTCTCCCTGCTAACATGTCAACAGCACGCATGATCCAGATCATGCAGGTTATGGGCGAAGACTCTGAGGTAGCGAGGACTCGAGTGCAGGTTTTGAGTGACTTTCTGGTATGAACGAGGCAGTGGCCTGTTTGTATAAAAGTGTTCTGGTTGATGACTGAATGAGAGACGTGAAGCATATTCAGGGGTAGCATTGGTCTAGTACGTCAGCAAATATCTAGCAAGGCATGTACATACCGAAGGCCATATTGTTCGATGTTCAAGCTGCGAGTCTTGAATACATGCTGGAAGATAAATAGATCTTAACACAATATATTACTAAAGAGAGTATTGTAGTGCTTCTTCGCTGTGCACTGCTGTTGTGTTTGTTTGAATTTCTTGGGATATATGTCTGATGAATGAACTATTCAAGTTGTCAGTGACAACAAGCAAGGGGAAGGAAACATCATGGTAATAATTTATTGGGTGTCTTGAAAATATTGAAGGCATTGCCATATTCAAATATCGCCAAGACAATCGAGGCAAGGAATTGCCGATGCCGTTATGCCCCACTCACGACACCAAAGACTCGGCCGGGGGCTGAAGGATGGACTCGTCAGCTCATGGCTAATGATTGGCCACTGGCTTAAAGTGTGGGTTGATTGATTGCGTCGCCCGACCCTTTCAAGATAAGGCCGTCAGCCAGGCTAGACTCAACAGGGCTCCAGGGCTGTTTCAGTGCCTAAGCCGTCGTGCGCTACAGGGCCATTACAGGGCCTGTTTTGGGAGGCATCCGCGTGGCCAGGCTCCCACATCCCGTCTAGTCGCGTGGGCTTTTTCGCTCTCATTTCCACGGGCATGTCATCACCTCGACTCTGCTCGTCTCGCATTTGCTCTTAATTCTTTTTTCCTGTTCATTGAATTAACGACACTTTCCCTCCTTGTCTCATTTTCGTATCATTCTGCCTTAAGCTTCTTTGTAGCGTGGCTGCCTGCGTTACATCCCCTGCTCTGTCGTGTAAGAGGGGTTTTTGCAGTTGATACTGCTCAGTGTCCTACGATACCTACCTAACAAGAGAGATTTTCGACCTTCGTACCTCACTATGCGCGGCCTTGCTCAGGCTGCCATGGTGCTAGCACCGACGTTGGTGTTAGCTCATGGACCTCACCATCCTCCTCCTCCGCCTCCGCCACCTCCTCCCATGGGATTTCTTCCCTCAGCTCTCGATGTCACGCCCTCAGCCTTCGTCACAGTCAAGCTCCCCTTGAGCGAATCCGAATCCTATCCTCTGGTCCGTCTTCGAGACTTGATTAAAATGCCATGAACTAACATATAATAGACACTACGATTTGATGTGGAGGAATCAGAAGAAGTTTGTGGTCCCGCCAGCATCACCCTCAATGGCGAACCTCTCAAGCAAGACGCCAAGGGTCGCGGTGTCGGATCTTTCCTCATCAACAATGAGACCACTATTTCAGCAGACTGGGATTTCGAATGCATCGGCCCCAAAGAGTTTCCCTTCGGCCAGTCTATGCGCTTCAATGTCAAGGCTCTCGACGATATGGCTCTTACAGAGGAGTCTTCCTTCTGGATGACTTTCAAGCAAACCGCACCAGTCCGAATCTCCGATGTTGGAAACGCCGCATATGTCTGGAGTCTGTCAATGCCTTTCAGCAAGGACAAGGAGTCATCCTCTGACGACAAATCCACCTCTACATCACCCCCCATCTGGGAGTATCCCGACCGCGATTTCCAGGACCCCGAGGAGGAACTTCAGGTTGAACTTATGGAACTGAATGCTTTGCACAAGCAGATTCTTCAGCTTGAGGAACTGGTGAAGGAGAGGGAGGCATCTGTTGCTAAGAAGCTGGGCAAGCAGTATCCTCCTCCACCCCCCTCGACTATGAAGAAGATCAAGCAGTGCGATGGCGTGCAGTGTGTTCTACACACTGTTGGTGAGGAGGTGCGACACTCGGCTCACAGATTCTACGATAGCATATTTGGACATCACCCACCTCCTCACGGCCCGCATGGTCCTCATCATGGCCCTCATCATGGAAACGGTACTCACCGGGGCCCTCATCCTCCTCATCCCCCGCCGCCGCCTCCTCATCATGGTCACCCTCCCTTCCCCTTCCCTGGAGGTCACCCTCCCCCTCCTATGTGCGCTCCTTGCCCCTGCGATCCTCATCACGGAAACCCTCCTCCTCCTCCTCCTCCACCACCACCTCCTCCTCACCACCGGGGTAAGCCTCATCATGACAGGCCTGAGCATGGTCACGGTGGTTTCGGTGCTAAGGATCATGAAGGCCACCACCCTCCACCTGTAAGTTTAATGCCTCAACCAGAAATTGAATTCGTCCCGCTAATTACTCTTCAGCCTCCTCACCATCCCATTATTGTCATCCTTGGAATCGTGACCATTGCTCTCGCTCTTTTCTGTGCTATTGCCATCGCCTACATTCACCGCCGTGTAGCGCGTCTCAGCCCCGAGGCTCGTCGTGCTATCCGCCGGGCATTCCGCCAAACTCGCGACGAGCGTCGTAAGAACTCTGCTCTGAAGGCTGCTTACCGTGCCTTTGTTACCCGATGGATCGAGAATGAGGATGATGAGAAGGAGGCTATGCTTAACGGTGAGCGACGCCGACGATCATCTTCCTGCAGCAGCGTTACCATGGAAGAGGAGATTGCTTCCTTCCGTGAGGCTGCTCAAATGGTTGAGGGCATTGTCGCTGCTGAGGAGGGCCAGCACAGCCATGCTCGTTCTTACAGCTACGCTGCCGGCCCCCCTGTTCCTCCCCCTACTTCCCACCACACTGTTGCCACAGTATACCCCGGGTTCATGGAGACGGATGAAAACCTTCCTGCCTACGACGACGATGAGCGTGATTCGTCGGTTGTAGCAGATGGATGCCGATACACTCCTGGCAGCTCCGATTATACCCCTTCAAACTCGGGGTCCAATGCCAGCGATGTCCTGGGGGATACTAAGAACTAAATTAGACTCAATGACCTTGGGCATGAATGATTTCCTTTGCATATTACTATGATACACCAGATTTCCTTATTTTGAATTTATGCGCATCAGATGTGGGATATTGGGGATTGTATTTACAAACAGCAAACGCTCTCGCTCAATAGAAGCTATAGCAATCTAATACCACAACTTGAAACGTACACCTCTATAATACTCTTGTCCTTGTGCTTATCCACGCATGCTCTTGTCTATCACCCGAATATGAACTCTTCGTAATTCTTGGCAATTTTCTTGACGCCTTCATCAAGATTCCAGCCCTTTACCTCACAGACATGTCGGTACATGTCTTCCAATGCACTGTCCATTTGTTCGCCGGCAATGTGAAGATCACTCTCCACCAGGACGCTGTCGTCAGGCAGGGCCCGTAGTATATCATCAGTCTTATTTCGGCTAGCATCAGTGCTTAAATTGACAGCTGTAGACAGCGAGACAAATATACGAGCTGGAATCGTTCGGTTCAGATACTGCCTCAATACTTCGACACTAGCACTGAATGAATGTAGGCATATTCGAGGAGGGTACGGCTTCTCACTGCCATCGTCGTCCTCGTCTGAAAAGTCCTCCGCACCCGATGCCACAAGACGCCGCTTTCGTCGTGTTATAACCTCCCGCTCATGGCCCTTCCACGTTGCCGCAAGCGTCTCATACAAGACGCCATGAGCTTGCACCCCATGCACACTGACAGCTCTGCCAGTTTTTGCAGCAAGACGAAGCTGTGCGGCGAGAACATCACGCTGGTGCTCTATTTTCACCCTATAAGGGCTGAGCTGTCGGCCCTCACGACCCCCTGGCGTGAGTGTCAAATCTCTCTCGACATGTTTCGATGTCAGCCAAGGTTCTGGTAGACGAAAAGCCTTATCAAGGCCGATCTCACCAACCAGAGCGCGAGGGTTAGCGGAGAGACGGGATTCGGTTGCATTGAGAAACGAGCTTATAGCGATAGGGCAAGGAAGAGAAGCAACAAAGTCTGGTGAGGGCTCTGGCTGTAGAACGGCATTGTAATGCGCTTGTTTGGCGGCATTGTCAGTCTCGGACCCGGAGGTGGGCTGAAATGTCGGAGTGTGGGCCGAGTCGTCGTAGAGTAGATGGGAAAACCATGGATGCCAGCCAAAGGAGGGAATAGCACAGGTCCCTGTTGATTCCGAGTTTTTTTGCAAAAGTGATTTGAGATCAGGATTGGAATGTTTGCTAGCGACATCCGCAACGAGCTCCTGGTCCTGGGCACGTGTTGCCATGATGGTCAAAGCTGCTGCATGCATAGAGGGTATATCGGTTATTGAAGCCATTGTGTCTGTTGGATGGCAGTGGGCGTCGCATATTGGCAGATGCCAGGGGAATGGAGGTTGGTCCCCTGCAAGCTCTGGCTTGGACTGCTGAGACTCTTCATGGTTGTGGGTGTGGGTGTTTTGACACATGTTGGTGTTGATATCAGTGTCACAGTGGTGTCGAGATAGTGGGGTTTATTTAGCACTGCAGATGATGGAAGTTTACGTCCACAGAAGCACACGAGGTTGTCACCCTCAACGGCCGAGGTCTGGAAGGCTTGAGGCTTGAGGCTTGAGGCTTTGAAAGACAAGTTTGAGTGATGTCAGCGGGGGAAGCTGATGTGGATCATGATGGGGACAGGCATTATCGAGGCTCCAAGTGGGGTTAACTTATGATGAGATCGGTCGATACAGTACGAACATATCCCATAAGCATTCAGTTAATCTGGGGCAATTTGTTTTCATGCGGTGGATATAGGAGGTTGAGCTTCTTGTTCGTGAATAGATTTCGTCTGCCTCGGCTTGTAATCACTCATGTGACGTGTGTGGTTGATGTTGGTTACCGATGTGCTTCAGTGGCTGTAAGTTGCTGTCCGGACAGTTTTTAGCGCAACCACCGATTCCAGGGTCCTTTTGTGTTACGGTCGATCTTCGCTGGGCGCAAATACTCGGAAGTTCAATGCAGTCAGTCAGTTTATTGATACGGATATCAGCATTGTGATAGGGATTTGATACTGCAAGTGCATTGAAAGACTCGTCATGATGTGCAATCATGCCTTATCGTTGCATTCCACCACTGACGTTGCTTTAATCTGTACAGTTTGGTAGGTATCATTGACCCTCCTTCTGCCAACATGAAGCTTCCTCCTACCGTTTACTATCACTTGCATCTCTCCCCGGTGCAGGTTCCCCGCACGAACCTTCCCTGTGGCTTGTCGCGTTGCCGTACGACAGTCACTTCAGACACCATAAAAATGGGCAAGTGCGGCATGCAAACCGACCTAAGCCAAGCCAGGCCAAGGCGAGCCACCATTCACATGTGATTGCCTCCTCCAAGTGTAATCCTCCTCACCTTAGACCTCCGTCGTTTTCCTTTACCTTTAGGTAGTCTTCTCCTTTCTTCCCATCTCCCGAGATACATAAAATTACGGCTTCTACTTTGCTTCAGCTACAGCTCGATGCTACCCTGTAGAGTCACATTCGCCGTACACCGACGCTACATTCTCGCCGGCTCAAGCACCTAATCCCTCCGCGGCGCATCGTTTCTAGCTCCCCGGAAACAATCTATCCTATCACGGCTTTGGGGGATGTCGACGCATCTCTCGTCCTAGAGCAGCATCCATCCATTCTATGTACATATCGGTACTCTACACCAACTAGTCGCCCTCCTCTCGGTTCTCTTTCTTTTCCCCCTTCCTTCTTATACTTTTATTTCCACATCTTCTTTCTCCTTATAGCCCGTGCTTCCATCTGTAACCACTAATTATACCGTCGACAACCTCCACGCCTCTGTACAGACAGCACTTCTCGAAGCTGTTGTGGTCATGTGCTGCTAGTCTCGTTCTGTAACACCATCAATATGGCACTCCTCAACCCTGTATATGCCTTCGTCGTGCCCTTCCTGTTTGTTGTCACGGTTCCTCTTGCTGTCTTCGCTGGTATCACAACTACAATCGCTTTCTCTGTTCTCATCCTCCGAGTTCTGGCTGTGTATCTCGACGTTGCTCTCTCTTTCGTTCCTCATTATTTGGGTGGACGTAAGACTCGCCCTTACCATCCAAATACTTATCATCCTCACCATCAAATCCTCGAACCGGCACCTGCAGCGCTCTATACCAATCCTGTACCTCCTTCTGCTGTTTCAACAGCATTTGAGTCCTCCTTGCGACGTCGTCGACATAGAAGAAGCTCCAGTGCTCTATCCACGGCAGGCACTACTACTCCAATCAGCGAAAAGGGACTTGGCTTACTACCAAGCATTGGTCCAGAGCGAGACTTCGAAGGGGTTGGTGGCTGGCGTCTGGGTGGTGACGATGAAACATGGACTACCATAAACTCACGGCTTGAACTCCCTGACAAGCAACACCTTGGGCGAAATCATCATCGTTCCCCATCTGGTGGCCCCACGACACCTGGAGAGGGCGGGTATCTTATGATGAAGGGTCGCAACCGAAGCCCCGGAGCAAAACGTTTAGCATCTCCTAATAGCTCTCGTACAAGAACACCTTCTGGCCCACGGATCGCTTTTACAAACAAGTCATTCATTGACAGTTACTTTCCAAGTCTCAAAACTTCTCCAAAAGGACTGAAAAAACTCCCGACTCAGGGTGTCGTCGATGCGTAAGACTGACTCAGACTCTTTGCGTTATCGCGTAAACTATTCTAATGATCTAATGAAGAGGTGTTGTTAAGGTGGAAAATGGCACGAGGACCAAAAGTGTCACAGAATATGGTAATCCGGGGGTTTTCATTGGCGTTTGAGCGAGGATTTGTCAATTGTCTGGATATATGATGCAAAAACAAGATATCAATGACTTCTGAAAGAAAATGACAAGGGCGAATTCCAATCTGCCATTACTCATATACTGAACTGATAAAATGGTAGCAATGTCCTATTCCTGGTATCTGCAACGCCTCCAACGCCAACCCAGCGTAAATACATTATCGTGATAACATTGGCCAACCAAAAAGAAGGATTTGTTTTTTAGAGAGTCTGCCAGAAGTAGTTGGCGTAAAAGAATCGCGAGAACTTCTTGTCCATGTTGACAACATGCACGTCCCCTTTGCGATCATTCCGAATAACAGCCTTGGACCACTCACCGTCCCTGTCGTCTCTCTCAATATCGATGCCCAGGCTTCGATACACCTTGAGCCTCAGCAGCACCTCATCATCCACTGGATCTCTGCGTCGAGCATTAGCTGCCGCATCGCCCTCCACGCCCTGAAGCTCCAGCTCGCGAAGACGAGCCTTGAGGTCAGCGGCCGTCAGAGCAAGGCGCTCAGCGTCGGTTTCAGCATCAGCAGCGGCTTTGGCGGTACGAAATTTCAGTGTGTCTAGACGTGCGATGTTGGATGCGTGATCCGCTGACGAGTGAGACGCAACGAGGTCGTCATGTCGCGATGTGTGTGTTGCGAGCTGCCGAGAGAGCTTCTTCAGTGAGGATTCTGCCTCACGAACGCGAAGGTCGCGAGCTTGTTGGAGAGTCGAAAGTGACTCTGTAACACGGGAGACGGCAAGTTTGTCTGGTGCGATATTGAAGTTTTCGATAGTATGATGAATGAGCTGGGTTTGTTAGCTTAGACAAGAGGGGGCTACAGGAGGAAGTACTTACAGTTGCGGGTTCTTCGGAGAGCAACATATTTGCAGCTGATCTCGAGTGCTCGAATCAAATGTGGAAGATTTTGTGTCAATGACAGCTGTAAACCGCAGTTCCTCTACAGTCTTGAACGGTGATGATGGTAAACTTAGTGTTTTGCCAACGCAACTCCATTTTGGGCTAAACACGTTTCCGTCGTCACGACGACAATCAAAGCTTATCTTATCAGCAACCACTTCTCCCCCACCTTATTTAGCCGAGCTTTCCCCGTCAAGCGCACAGCGTCATCGGGCCCGCCACAGCCAGACAAAGGTGAAGCCGAAAAGAGCTACCTCTGAATAACACGTGCAACCTCTATTACGTTACGTTTGCCATTCCACCTCGAAAGCCTCTTGATCCTGACCAAGATAATTGATACCAAGACTCCTATTCCTCCTACACAGAACACACCTTCACGTTCTTTGCCCTTAAGGACTTGTTCTCTCAGAATGGTAACCGAACTACCATGTGAGTTTTAAACTGCATGACGATATTCTAGCTTATACTGATAGCCTCGCTAGATGCTCTCGATGCCGAGACGTTAGTCCTTTGCTTTGAATATACGACGATTTCTTTATCCTGACTGACGGCGACAGACCGCTAAATACCTCTGAGCTTAATGTACTAAAAACGCAATATGAGCGCGAGGGTGAGATGGTTGGCATCCAGACCAAGTTCAACTACGCTTGGGTAACCATGCTACGTCTTAGCCTACGAGTCATCACACTAACTAAATCTCAGGGCCTCGTCAAGTCCAACCAGCGAAACGACCAGCAGCTCGGTGTGCGTCTTCTCTCGGATATCTTCCGCATCTCCCCCGAACGTCGCCGCGAATGTCTCTACTACCTTGCCCTTGGCAACTACAAGCTCGGCAACTACGGCGAAGCGCGTCGGTACAACGACCTCCTTCTTGACAAGGAGCCTGCCAATCTTCAAGCATCCAACCTACGCCAACTTATCGATGACAAGGTTGCCCGCGAGGGGCTGATGGGTGTCGCTATTCTGAGTGGTGTTGGTGTTGCGGCCGGTGTGGTGGGAGCATTTATTCTGAGGAATGCTAGGAAGAGGTAGATGACGATATTGCTGGGAGGAAAACATGTAGGGACATATATTGCATGGGCGGTTTCTGGGACACTTTACTCACTCTTCACTATAACCTCTGGATTGGGCCCTCTTGGAGTCTTGACATTATGAGATATGCTTGCACTACAAAATGAAGCGACCATTATTACATACGTTAACCCACTTTGAATAAGTTTATCATCAATCACCCTAATTCCATCACTGTACACTAAGGTGACAGACAAGACATCGGCGGTTGGAAAGTCACATTCGATGAGGTAATACAAATTTGCTAGATGTCTTACCACGCGATGATTTTCACATGTTAACGTAACAGACAAATGTGTTGGAACAAGAAAGCTAGACAAATAAAACAATGTTAAGGAAACCAAGAAACAAGCCAGCTAAGAAACAAACCAAAGAGACGACGCATCACCATCTAGGGAATATCATCTGTCGAGACATAAATGACCATCCTTGTCTCAACAAATGTACGACTAAAATACAACAAGCTGCTGCTCGACAACCTCCTTGGCATCGCCCATCTGACCCTGTCTAATATCGTCCATGACCAAGGCACCATTAAGCCCGAGGGAAAAGAAAGGGGTATCCGAAGGCAGAGTATGTGAGCAGAGCAACAAGGTAATGTAGGCAGAGCACAAGGAGAGAGCATGTCACCCTAAAAGAATATGGCGAACCAGATGCATAAAACATATTAGCATCTATAACGTCTCTCCCAACGAGAAGCGCTCAGATTGAAACGCCTTTCGCCAGTTTCCCTGCTGTTCTTCTCTCCAAAAGGTATTCTCATGTGACAGATTAGAGGTGAGACCAACAGGTTCTCAGGTTTGGTTTGACTCAAAGCATGGTCAGAGAAAAACGCTTGCCTGCAACTTGAAGTCATACCGAGACTCCTGCAAAGCCATATAGTCTGCATCTCCCGTCTTGCATGACTAATCTTCATAAATGACTTTTGTTCCGTCTCCGTACGACAATCATTCCATGTGGCATATGTGATGTGATGTGATTAGGAGACAATGTTTTGTTTCTTAATTAAAAAAGGTGAGAGAAAGAGGCGACAAAGAAACGAGAATCGAATACAACGAGGGGCGTCGAGCTGGTATTGTATGGGCATCATGGGTACTCAGACATGGATAACGAAGGAGTGAAAGAATCCGCAAATCGTGAAGAGGCTGGAAGTTTAGCGAAGAGAGAATCCCTTTCGCTTGCCTTCCTTCTCTAGTGGCCGTCCGCTTTCGACTCGCTGCTTCTTGTCCTCGAGCTCCAGTCGTTGGCGGTCGAGTTGCTCCTTCATCTCCTTGTGGCGGGCGTACAGTTCCTCTTCGGATTGCTTGAGCTTGCTCTCCTTCTCTGCCACCTTCTGTTGGAAGACCATTTTCATCTCGGCCTCCATCTTGGCTAGCTTCTGCTCGTGCAGGGCACGCTCCTCCTCCTGCTTGACAGCAGGGTTGACCTCCTTGAAAACGCTGGGGTCTTGCGACACGCCCATGGCGAGCAGCTTGTCGGTACGGTAGTTCTCGTAGAGTTGGTTGTTGGTGTGCTCCTTGAGCTCCTCCATGTGTGTTCGGATGAGCATTTGTCGAAGCTTGACAAAATCGCAGTGCTCCTCGTTATCCACCTCAATGATGCCCCAAGGGTAGGCACGACCCCGAATCTTGCGACCATCGGCGCTTGTGATCTCGTTGTTGGCACCAACAACAGCGAAGGGAACCTTGGACATGATCTCATTGTTCTCGGCGATCGTCTCTTCATCATCAAGCTCGTATCGAGGTCCCTCGAAGATCTGGATGCCATGGTGCTTGATATCGGCGAGAATCTTGGTTGGTTAGTAATTGAATAAAAGTTGGTAATCGAGCAACTTACTCGTGACTTGAAGGCAGCAATCTCCTCGTCGGTAAGAGTATCAGCCTTGGCGATGACGGGGATCAGATTGACCTTGGTATGAAGTCGGCGCATGACCTCAATGTCAAGAGGCTTCAGGGAGTGGCCGGTGGGTTGGATAAAGAAGACACATGCGTGAATACGGTTGTCAACAATGTTCATGCGGTTAACCTTGTTCTCAGCATCCAAGTAAGAGTCGAATCGCTGCTCGATGTTGTCGACGATAGGGCGCCAGGACTCGTCGTTGTTGACGAAATCGCCGAAACCTGGTGTATCGACAACGGTCAGGCGGAGACGAACACCTGCCTCCTCAATGTCGGCACTAATGGACTGGATAGTAACAGTCTTGGGAATAATGTCGAGGCTGGGTCCCTTGCGCTCCTTGGGGGGGTACAGGGAGGTGTTGAACAGAGTGTTGACCAGAGTAGACTTGCCCAAGCCAGACTCACCTAGATTGGTGTTAATCAAGATCGTTCACATTTCAATCATCTTGTACATACCAACAACCATCACGTTGAAGTTGAATCCCTTACGAACACTCTTTCGGTGCCATTGGTTAGGTAGGTTGGCAAAACCAACATAGCCAGTAAGCTTTCTTCGGACAATGTTTCTGTTGTCAGCCGGGGGAGGTGGCTGAGATGGAACTACACGACAGTCAGTACGAGAACAGAAATTCACGTAAAAGATAAACCTACCGTTAGCAGGCGAGGCAGAAGGGGCCAACGCCGGAGATTCGCTGCCGGGAGAAGCTATTAAGACACATGTTAGCATTCATTGCAACCACTGATACTGAATATTATGCTGTCATATGTAGAGACACAAGGAGGAGCCTGACTAGGTGAATAATCCGAACTCGTGTTGCGAGGATTTCCCTTGGTAGAAGCCTCGACTGTGAGATGATCGCGGTTGGGCTTCACATTAGTTATCTGTTCAGCTGGCCCACTTGTTGCAGAATAGATATATAGTTCGTCGAATGACACTGGCTTCATAGGGCTTAATGTCGGCGGATCCTGGATGTCCACGTCAAGCATACTGCGATAGTGGCGTACTGTCGAGGGTCGAGGGGATGAAGGAGAAGATGGGCTTCCATCGTCTTGGCTCAATGGAAAACTAATAGTTCGCTTGGAATCCCGCGATACCTTTGGCGATGATCCGGCGAGAGGTGTGGTTGCCATGAACGCGAGATTTCTATCGAAATGCACGCTGCGGGTGCGAGCCTTGACGTGCTGTACCAAGTCGAATGTCATGATCGAATTTCAGGGGTTGGAAGTGCTGATTCTCAACGAGGAATGCTGTCAGGACCAAAAAGGGGGCTAAGAAGATAGACCCAAGAAATTGTAGATGATTCAGAAACGAATGTCGTCGAGCTTATCGGAAATCGATGGATTGCACGGGATGAAGGTCAAGATTTTATCGAGCTCCCGGAGAACAAATCATCCTCGTGGTCGAGTTCGGAGGCTCTTTCCGTGGTCTCTACTTGTCGCTTGTGCCATGTGGTCTGACACACGCGTGCATAAAAAGAAAGAATCATCTTACCCATGTTGAATTATCAAGAACGGTCGAGTTGAAAAGGCTCGTAGGAAAGTGCGTGTTTCTAAGTTGAAAGTTGGTGGTTAGCTACGTCAGGGGAAAGGCCAGCTAGATAGGTAGCTACACGAGCTTGGTGGAGTTGTCTCGAGCGAGGCAACGAGAAGGGCCAAACGACAGCTGACAATCTCCGGGAAACAAGCGCAATGTGGTGATGAGTGTACAGTCGAAGAGAAATCGAACCGATCGAGGGTGCTCCTTCTCAAAATCGTGGTCGGGCAGTAAGGAGTGGGACGAGGATAGCTACTCACGGAAATACCAGGAGACGCGTGTCAATGAGCGTCGCAACGAGTGAATACGAAGAATAGAAGGCGGCCTCGGGTTTATCAACACGGGACCTACTCTCACGCACGATAAAAGGCGATCGAGAGAAGAGTAGCAATGATGAGGCTAGAAACGGGGGGTAGGGGAAAAAAGAGAGAAAGTAAAGTGAAGGAGAAGGATGGGAAATTTTGGAGGTGACAAGCGGACCAAGCAAGGAGACGAAATTCTGATGTGCTGTGCTGTTCTCCCAGCAGAGCAGCCTTTGGGCAGACAGCCGTGCTGTAGCAAAAGGGGTTTAGATGAGCTAGTCCGAGTTGAGGCACATGTGGGTCTCCCAACTTACATGATCCAGGGGCAGGCTCTGGAGATTTAGCGGATAGGGTCGCTGAGAGCCTGCTGTCGAACTTCAAAGGGTGCTGCCTCAGCGCTTATGATTGGTTCAAAAGGCACGGCTCCAATTAACGACGTGGGACAGGGGTCGTTGAATGGTAAGATGGGAGATTGGGGAGGGAGAGCTCTAGCTTCACCTCAAGCAAATTACTGCATCTTGGCTATCGGCATATACGTACCTGTATCATGTTGTAAGCGGCCCTGCGGCCATACAATTGACTCTCGATACAGCCTCTACTAGGTAAGTTAGAGCTTCTGTCTGAAGCTTGACATCATTTGAATTGCCGGTGAGGGCTAACAAATGCACATATGCATGTGGCCGGACCTCCTTACATCGGTCCATTCCTCAGGCAAGCTTGGAGCTCGCCTGAGGTACCTGGTTGTTTCTATAAAGGGGAATGCTACTCTAAGTACCTGTTCCTAGCTCGCTTGTGCTTCAAGTATCGATCATCATTCTCATGCTGTAAGTTGCCTTGGGTATTGATAGGGGTTATTCTCTCCTATTCGAAAGAATTGTTCGATAGTTACGGAGTAGAGTCAATTCCTTCTTGAGTCTCTCATATGTGTCATTTGTCTTTGATCTACAGTATTATTATATTTTTACATTTCGTTATCATTGGCTGCTTTCTAGCGGTATAGCTCAGAACATTTACAATTGGACTTTATCAGAGACAGATTCCAAGACATACGCAGATCAATCGTTTCCGAAGAGGTCAGGGTATCTTCTCCCTTCTCTCTCGTGGCCAGAATGCCGGCCTGGTATTGGATCACGGGATACCATGTTTTGAACTATTTATTTGCTCGTCCTATCCGTACCGTGGCCACTTTGATATTGCCCACTCACCGTCAAGTCCGGTTGCGCCTCAACCGCTCCCACGTCTGTGTTCCTCGTTTATTGGTTTCCTTTCCTCGTCAAAACATCAAACATCCGTTCCATTCAAGCTGTTCCCTCTGTGGGTCCGGGATCAATTACCCTTCACTGTGTTCTAGCTTCTCTTCAGTTACTATACTGGGCTTGCCCCCAGTAACCTAACTTCTGTCATTCACGGAAGGGCGTGACGATGAATTCTACAGGACTGCCATGCGCAGATACGTGAAACCAACAGGCTTCTGCATGCTGATATGCCAATCCTATAGGTGTACGACTGCATAATTTTGCAAGAGTTTACTGCATCTGCCCGTAAAACAATTGTAATACCTGATATAGGTATCTTGTGAAAATCTTTGAGAATCCTACACGCTACCACCTCCATGCCCTTCTTCTGCATGTATGACACGAGCGTATATACCCGTACAGCTCAGGTTTTATATAAAGGGATGTGGAAAGGAGGTACTTTGTATACGACGTGTAATTACATTCCGGACAAATGTCCCTAGTCCAAACGAGAAGTCATGTGAAGTATGTAGGGTCGACCTGTGAAACGTTTCGTGTTAAACAAAAATTCCATACAGTACTATAAAGCAGTGCATGGAACCTCTGGCAATATAGTTTAACTTAATAATACATCACTACATTTATAATCTCCTATGTCTATTCCAACTGTCTCTAAACTCAGATAATTGCATTCATAACTTCCAAGCACTCAATAGCTCAAACTATCACATCTGTAGTATTGCAACTATGTCTGCTGCAGATAAAGGCATAGTCACTGAGAGCATACAAGTGGCATCTTCTCCATAGCTTCTCGTACTGTTACGAGTGAAGCAGTTCCCGAATGAGGCTGGCCAAATATCTGCTGAGATGTTGCCGTTCACTGGCGTGGTTCTCTGCACCTTTTGCATGTGTTTATTTGAGTTATAGCTCAATCTTTCTTCTCCTTCGACACTATAAGTACATCTCATTTGACCACAAAGTAAAGGTCAGAAATTATCCCAGACTACTTAAAGTAGAGACTTGAAGACACAAGGTGCAACAATAGGGTTATGTAAGACTTGAGGGTTGCTTGTGGTTAACAGACATATCAGTACAGGGTAGGAGAGCTAGCTTCAGTTCAACTTGACCAACGAAAGTTATTAACACCCAATGTTAGGATTCGAGGATCTAACACATGTGATAACACAGCACAACAAAGGATAGGCAGAAAAAGACAAGACCTGTAGACTGTTACTTTTACGAGTAGAATATTGTATCTATAAGCCCCACACCGTTCTAAATGCCAAATGAGCACCAAAACCCTTCGATGCCTGTTTTAATTAACATACACGCCACATTTTCGCTTCTAGTAAAGGTATAGTACACTGGTGGAGGAGCTGCCCAGATTTTGACGGCTCAAACTTATAGCATGATCAAATCGTCTCAGTCATCCTAAGCGAGGCCAGCCTGCTGGCTCGCAAAGAAGCGTTTCGACTCAGCACATCTCTCGCTCTTACATCCAGGGCATCGAAGACCCATCTGCTTCGAGCAAGCCTGACCTGCTGCCAGGTGCGCCTTGGCAATGTCGGCGAGAGCTTGGATAAAGACAGGACTACCGTTGAGAGACTCAACCCGCTTGACAGTTTCGGGGTGACCACTGTCGCCGATGACTTCCTGATCCAACTCATATAGAGTTTCAATATGGTCGGACGTGAAAGCGATGGGGATGAGCACCAGATCCTTCTGACCCTTGGATATGTAGTGCTCTACACTGTCCGAGGTTTGAGGTCCCAACCAGGCCGACGGGCCGACCTGAGACTGCCAGCACAGTCGGTAAGGGTTGGAGAAACCGAGGCGCTGCATGACGGCGTAGACAGTGGCCGCAACTTCAGCAGGGTAAGGATCACCTTGACCATGTTAGTGACTGTCACGAATATAAGTGACTGAGCAACAAACCTCGGTTAACGACAGACATGGGTAGACTATGCGCAGAGAAGAGCAGCACAACATCCTTTCTTCGCTCCTCAGGGTATTCCGCAAGCTTGGCCTCGATGTTTTGGGCAAAAGCCTCAACCAATCCACTGTGGTTAGGCCAACGGTCGATTACACTCCAGGTAATGGTACCGTCACCGGACTCCTTGTTGGTCTTGCCTTCAAGCCGGTGCCTCCACTTCCACAGCTCATTCAAGCTACTACCTGTTGTTGAGCAAGAGTACTGAGGATATTGTGTGAATGCGACAGCGCGACCACCCTTTCCATTTCCAAAGCCGTCCTTCAACAGCTGCTCGTACATTTCTTCGGTTAACGGGTCCGCGTATCGGAAAGCGACATAGGGCTTGTGAGGCGCAGTCTCGGGAGAGATCTTGTCCAGGATCTTACACATCTCGGCGTTTTGGTATTCAGACCACTTTCTAATTGGTGATCCTCCACCAATGGCAGAGTATTGCTTGATGATTTTGGGTGTTCGCCGCTTCGAAATCAATGGACCAAGATAGTTTTGTAGAGGGCCGAGAGGAATTAGATCGCCGTCGGCCTGTGGTGGTTGTCAATACACATGATCCGGGGGTCTCGGTGTTTTGTTAAATGACTTACAAAAAGGCGGCTCAAAAAGTCGCCAACCTCATCGGTCGTCGAAGGCCCTCCCATGTTGAGGAAGACCATGGCCGTAGGGCCCTTTGATCCAGTAGCATCTTGAGTGACAGGATGGACGGGAGTGGCCAGAAATCGCTTCTGAGTAGCGATTTGGGGTAGCGCAAGTCGATGC
The DNA here is from genome assembly GCF_900067095.1 of Fusarium proliferatum ET1. Lineage (NCBI taxonomy): Eukaryota > Fungi > Ascomycota > Sordariomycetes > Hypocreales > Nectriaceae > Fusarium > Fusarium proliferatum. The sequence goes on from NW_022194791.1 coordinate 2,518,428, forward strand.
GAACTGGCCTGTGAAATGCTCTTACAGAGCTGGCCTCCAGATCTTCGCAGAGCCATTGTCGATGTACTGTCACTGACTTCAAGAGACAAGGCGTGGGCGGGACAAGAAAATGCAATTTATTGATCAATTGGGAGTGGTGCGAGGTTTGGAATCATAAAACAGCTGAGGGGTGTAAAGAAATCTTATGTTACGTACATGCAACTAGTGCCGACGGCGATGATGCACGCATCTCCATGGGCTCCGGGATCGCCTACAACGCATCATATCGGGATTTGGCTGCTAGGAGTGACTTGCTTGCCCCCCCCAGCTTCTGTGGTGCAACAGGTACTGCCGAACAGGGCCTCACCAACCAATCATGCAATTGGTAATCGCTCAGAACTGTGCACGTGAGCTCGCGACAGGCAGCGCGTCGGAGCTTGTCATTAGCTCGCGTTTGCCTAAAGCTGTGACCCGCTAGCATGGGATCTCTCATCAGCTCTTAAAGTCAAGCTGACCATGGGATGAGATTGATCGGGTTTCACTGAAAACAACAGACATCAATCGCATCAATATGGCTGATAAACAGTCTTGGCGAAAAGAAGACGAAGATGAGGAGGAGCAAGAACTCGATGAGAACGTGAGTTGATCGAACATTGGTACTCACCCCAACTCCATATTGATCCACCCATAGAACTATAAGGCACAGAAAGATGCCATCCTGCTTGCGATCGATGTCAGCAAATCTATGTTAGAGCCACCGCCGCCCTCGGACTCCAAAAAGGCAGATCGCGACAGCCCTGTCCAGGCGGCCTTAAAATGCGCCTATCATCTCATGGAGCAACGCATCATTGCTAACCCCAAGGACATGATGGGCATACTTCTCTTTGGAACGAAGAAATCAAAATTCCAGGACTCTGTAGAAGGTCCAAGTGGCCTAGGTTACCCTCATTGTTATCTATTCACCGATCTCGACGTGCCTGCGGCGGAGGATATCCAGGCCCTCAAAACCCTTGTCGAAGACGGCGAGGATGAAGATGAGGTACTGGCACCTTCGGATGAGCCTGTCAGCATGTCGAATGTGCTATTCTGTGCGAACCAGATCTTCACAACAAAAGCTGCGAACTTCGGCAGTCGTCGTTTGTTTATAGTAACTGACAACGACAATCCCCACGCATCTGACAAACAGGCAAAGTCCGCTGCAGCGGTACGAGCCAAGGATCTGTACGACCTTGGGATCCTGATAGATCTATTCCCTATCACCCGTGGAGATGAGAAATTCGACCTCCACAAGTTTTATGATGTAAGGATTGTTTTGAAGATACCAGGGAACCAGCTAACACGCAAAGGATATTATCTATCGTGACCCTGTTGGAGAGGCGAACATGACAGAAGTCCGAACCTCGAAATCTGGAAACGGATTGACATTACTCAACTCGCTCATCTCAAATGTCAACTCCAAACAAACTGCAAAGAGAGCCCTGTTCTCAAATTTGCCATTCGAGATTGCTCCTGGGCTACGCATCTCAGTGAAGGGGTATAACATTGTTCATCGTCAAACACCAGCGCGCACTTGCTATGTTTGGCTGGACGGTGAAAAGCCACAAATTGCTACAAGTGAAACTACGCGAATTGCGGAGGATAGCGCCAGGACCGTTGGAAAAGCAGAGATAAAGAAGGCGTACAAGTTCGGCGGCGAATATGTCTACTTCTCTCCAGACGAACAGAAGTCATTGAAGGATTTCGGATCACCCATCATTCGTATCATCGGCTTCAAACCGCGCAGTTTGCTCCCCATATGGGCAAGCACTAAGAAGTCTACGTTCATCTTCCCCAGCGAAGAAGATTATGTTGGTTCGACCAGAGTTTTCACAGCACTCTGGCAGAAACTTCTCAAGGATGACAAAATGGGTGTCGCTTGGTGTATCACTCGAGCTAATGCGCAGCCAATGTTGGCCGCTATCATACCGTCTAGAGAGCGGTCTGACGATGGTTCGGGAACACCATATCTACCTGCTGGACTTTGGATCTATCCTCTACCATTCCAGGATGACCTGCGGAATATCAACCCACCGAGTGAAGTGCTGCGAAGTTCCGGAGAACTTACGACACAGATGCGGACTATCATCCAGCAACTCCAGCTGCCAAAGGCTATGTACGATCCATTGAAATACCCCAACCCCGCGTTACAGTGGCACTACAGAATCCTTCAGGCCCTTGCTTTGGAGGAAGAGGTACCTGAGAAGGCAGACGATGCAACGGAGCCAAAATACAAAGCGATCAGCAAACGAGCAGGTGGCTACTTGGAAGAATGGTCTGAGTCTCTAGAAGAAGAGTCTGGTAAAGTTGCGAACAAGAAATCAACAAAACGTGAAACGGACGATGAAGACACGGAAAGACCGGTAAAGAAATCCAGAGGTTCATCAGAGAAGGCAACTGGTTCTTCCTTCAGTATGGCTCAATTGAAGGCCGCAATCGAAGGCGGGACAATTCAAAAAATGACTGTCGCTCAGCTCAAAGATATACTAGCTACCAAGGGTATGAGTACTGCCGGACGAAAGGTAGAATTGATCGAGAGAATCGAGGAATGGATAGAGGAAAGTTCATGAGACTGAGGTCGAAGGGTACAATAGTGTGCATTATTGGTGCTTTATATGAAGAATGTGTGGCCGGCGGAATGGGCGTTTATTATGCTACTTTGTAGGGGCATTGTTTATCAACCTGCGAGCCCTTGATCATATTGAATCAAAACACTAAGGAGAATGACCCCGCTCATTTGCTTCTTATTGTTACTGTGATTACGAGCTTTTTCTTTCTACATGGAAGCTTTTGAAGCCTTCGAAGCTTTCGTGATCACTCCCTTTTCATCACATTCACCAAAGCTTCATTTACTCGGTAGCAACACCATCAGTTGAACATCCTAACAAACGAATCATAAAAACTGCCAGAGTTCATTTCTATTCGCTTTGATCTGAGTATCTCTTTGAAATATTCCAATACGAAATATGGCGACTGCAGGCGGGAGGATAGATTCATCCTCTATACTCACACCCCCTTCAGCACCCGTTAGTGGCTCTCAGTGGCGAAGCGCTCAAGTCACGCCCACTAAACGTCAGCTAAACACTCCCCGACCCCTAACCCCATCTATCAAATCCGTAGCTCCACCATCACCCACCTGCGCGTTCGTGAGCCCGCAAACGCCAGGACAGCTTCGTCCGAGCATCGCTTCGGCAACACTTGTCACCTCATCACCTCAGAAGGAGCCGGGCGCTGACGAGTATAACTCAAGGCTGTTGCGTTTGGCGCGACGCCGGCCAACTTGCGGGCAACGAAAGACCATGGCCGATTTCCTCGCAAGCCTTGGTCTTGGCGGCGCGCAGACATCCGCCGCGTCAGGTAGCTCGCAATGCGGTTCGGTCGAGGAGCTCCAGCTCAAACTACGAAGCATTCTAGATGCCAAGGCGACACCGACACGGGCCGAACATGTGGCTTTGACAATCGAATTGAGAGCCACGGTACGATTTCAGTTGCCTGTGTCCGAATCCGAGAACGGGACACTCGAGAGCCTGAACAACATCGATCCATCACTGGGAGGAACGCAATCTGTAGGAATGAATGGCAATCGGGATGAAGGACAGCTATCGCACGTGGTCTTTGCCAATGATACGCTCATGAACCAGCCGCAGGACGATCCGACCCTGCAACGATCTGTCGCAAAACATATCATTTCAATAATCAGCTCAGCCGATGGGAGTACATGGACCGTTCGAGAGGTGTCGCGCGGTACACAGGGTTGGACTTTTACGTATTTGTGCAAGGACTCGTATCAGCAATGGACTCGACAGAATGCAAAGAACCAAACAAAAACAATAGTAGGAGAGTTCAGTCAGAGAGAGCCTGACCCAGTTCTGCATGGTAAGTTCAGAGCGCCATACGAAATTCTCGACTGGCTGACAATGCAAGATAGCTCGGCCTGCTTTTGACTGTCGAGGATCTATCACGATTGCCTTTAACCGCGGCAGTCGCTCCATCACCGTAAAATACGACCATACTCCCTTACACAAAACAGTTGCAGAGCTGGCAGCCCACTTCAAGCCTGCTCCTCGTCAAGTGGGACCAGGCGCGCAGAGACTCCTAGAACAGCAGCAGAAGGCAAAGGAGAAGACGCCGAGGAAACCTAGAGGTGAGAAAAAAGACAAGAAGGAGCGAAAGAAGCGGGATTCTACTGTGAAGGCGCAAGATGAGAATGGTAATCCCCGGAAACGAAAGAAGAAAAGCAATGGAGCATCTCAACCAGCGGACTCAGTAGACGGGCCGATGATCCCCCCAGATTATCCTGGGGCACCAGCAATCGATGGGCAAAATCAAGGGGTCCCATCGTATATGAATGGTGGAGAAGCGCCCGGCAATATTGGGCAGCAAGGATTCAACGGTTATCCTCAAGGGTTGATGGGGGACGCAACGACGAATGGAACTTCGTCTCAGCAGGCAAACGGCCAAATGGCTTCAGTTGCTTTTCCAGTTAATGTCTCAGCAGCTGAAGCAGCACGTCGAAAAGAGGCAGCCACGACAATGCTCAGCAACGCTGGTGTTGATCCCACCACATTGTCTCCTGAGCAGTTTGGTATCTTCGCCAACCAAGCACCAGAGTTGCAACGCGAGTCACTGAACATGCTTGTCAAATATGGTGCAGAACGCCTACGCATTGTCCATCCCGGCAACAAGGAAGGCTCAACACAGGCAGGCTCTTCAACACAGAGCAGTCAGACAACTTCTACCGGACCTAGAACTACCAAAGAGCTAGTGCCACAGTCAAGTGCTCAGAGCAACGCGAACACAGATACTGAGACAGCAGTAGCCCAGGCTGCTGATGGCACTTCCACTCCTAAGCGTAAGAGGAAGAAGATGGGCAAGTCGAGAACAGCCTGTTTCCCATGCAAGGCACGGAAAGCAAAGGTAAATGCCACTCAAACTAATTAGACGCTACCGAACTAATAAAATTAGTGCCCGAGGGAGAGACCAACCTGCACCGAATGTGCGGATCATGGGACTGCATGTGAATATGCACCACAGAAACCAAGAAACAGGACAACAAAACCCAAGAAGTCTGAGACAATCGTTGTTGATGATGATGATGATGATGATGATGAAGAAGAAGAAGAAGAAGAAGAAGAAGAAGAAGAAGAAGAAGATGGCGATGAGGAGGATGAAGAGGTAGAGCAGCAGGAAGATGCCGAGGGAGAAGGTTCTGAGCAGGAAGATGACGAACAACAAGACACTTCACAGGACTACTCATACCCTCAGATGAATATTGGAAACATGGTCACCAATACTGATGCAACAACTCAAGATACCCAGTCCACACAGAGCAACTACTACCAGCCTGCTTCCGGGCTTGTTCTTCCTCAGCCAGACCCTTACTCGACCAGCTCTCAAGCAATGAGCACATCGGTACCGCAGAGAGGTAACTACTCTCATAACCTGCCAGAAGTGACACAGCCCATGGTCCACCCGGCCCCCCCTATCCCAGCCCCTGCTGGTACGATCGCTCCCTCTGAAACAAGGCGATGGACCGCCTTTGGTAGCGGTAGTGTTGGTGGAAGTAGCACCACCAGCAAGACACGAAGAAGTCTTCCGTCTGAGCCCAGCCAAGCCAATGTGCAAAACATGCCTGCAAACCCACAGCCATCGGACTGGGCTCAAACTTCTAACACGACTATGCCTGCAACCACAATGGCATCCGTCTCTCCGCAGATGACATACGAAACACGCTCAAGTGGGAGGACTCGACAGAAGAACCAGAGTCTACCAAATGATACTCCCCAACAAGCTGCACTGCCCAACACGGTCATGCAACAGGCTCAGGCACGTCAATCGCCCGTCGCTGCCGCAGCCATGATGGCACAGACCCGTAAATCCCCTTTTCAACAAGCTGCGGTTCCTCGCACCACTTCTAGAACAAGCCAGCGAAACCAGTCTCGCACACCTGTAACTGAACAGGCACGAGGCTACCAGCCTCCTTCCGACATGGCTCAGCAGCAGAATCCACGAGGGAGTGCTCATTACGATACATCGCATATGTCCAGTGGTTCTGGCTATAATGACTATGGGCGTCAAAACAGTACTAGCACCAGCGGAAGCCATCAACCATCGACCACCATGAGCACATCCTACCAGAGTACTCCTTCCACTGCAAACCAGTGGTCTAATTCTTCGAGTCGAAACGATCGCCCATATGGCACAAACCCATCATATCAAACACCTAATATTTACGCTCAGACAACAGCGTCTAAGCCAACGGCGGCATCCCGCCAGAACTTTAACATGCGTTCAAACACACAACAGCATACTCGTGCTAGCAGTGGTTCATATAACCAGCAGCAACCACAACAGCAGCAGCAGCAGGGTTACCCATCATATTCTGGATCTACACATCAAAGCCAACAGGCTCAAACATCAAACCAGCAACAGCCGCCTAGCTGGTACTTCCAAAACTCGCACAACCCTTCTGTGCATTCTGGGGGCCATTCATCTGGCTATAACTATGAGCCATGGACAGGCGTTTAGGAGCCAGGGTGATCAATTGTACACAACTAACTATTCATCTATGGCTTATGAGCGGTGAAGAAATTGCTATGGATGGGTTTGGCGAATCGGTTTATTTAGCGCAATGATGGCATAAACAGGAATTGGGTTAGGACCCTCATCTCTGGAGATACCCGGCAATGTCAGACAATCGAGAATCGTAGGTTGTCACACTTCTTCTTCTTTTCACCTGATGGATGTGATAGTGTCTTTGAAACATCACATAGCTTAAATCATTATTAGGTGCTACTCAGCTGATCATTAACCTTGACTCATGTATTCCTCAAGTCCCGCCAAATTCCATGGTATTTCCATCACATTATTTTCCAGTCATTCGTCCAGTCATACAAAATAATCCCGTAAGGTATTCAGATAGGTTATCGGTCTTTGGATGTATGTTGTTTGTCTACTCAACATGGTCCGAAATAGCAAACTTGCTGAGGGATCGTAGCTTGCCACCATAAAAGTATAGTAGCCAAATACCAATGATACCGATAACACTTAGACCACCGAGAAGACTGGTACCCTTAGCAACACCGAGATTGTCAAACAAAGGCTGGGCAAAGAGAACACTGCCACAAGCTAGAGCACTTCGGAAGAAGTCATTCGCTGCGAAGAGACTGGCAGCATACATTGGGTAGCTGAGAGGAATGTACACAAAGATACACTGCATGACAATAAAGACTGTAGCTCCGTAGATGGTGATGCCAATGGTGGGCACGATCCAGTGAATAGAGGATCGAGCTGTCCAGGCAAAGAGGAACAAGCCAATGGTAGGACCAAGGGCGGCTGGTAGAGCCGGAACAAGACGACTTTCTTGAATGGGCCAGCCACGCTTAGCGATGCGAGGGTCCATGTAAAAGTAGAGGTAGGAGAGGTAGAGGCCTACGCCAATCATACAAGAGACGAGAACGCAGAGGAAGACGAGACCGATTTGACCAAGGTTCATGTTGTAGTAGACTGGGTAGACACGAGGGAAAACCTCGAAGACTAAGAAGAGTTAGTTATCGAGATGCCAATGATGTGGTGGAGCGAACTTGCATGAATAGTAGATACCATAGATAATGGCAGTGTAGACCTGCACGAACAGCACGGCAGGATCCTTGATGGTGATCTCCATAGGCTTGATGAGTGCATCGACAGCAATGGCAGAGACCTTCATATGGCGCTGGTCAATCTCACTCTGTGACATGAAACGTTGGTTGCCAGTGAGCTTTCGAAGACGCTCTGCTCGACGGAGGAGAATGTTGGCACCGCTGGTCTCAGGGAGGAGAAGGAACATGAGGATGAAGATAGGGGCCGAGGCCCAGATACTCTCATAAAGAGACCATCGCCAGTTCTTGGCGGGGACGGCGAAACCACTGATCAGAGGACCAAGAGCAGCTGTATATGTTAGTTGAAAGCAAGAGACTATGAGAGTAAAGGAGACTTACGACCACAGTAAGCAGCCGAGACCCAGGCCATCATGGCATAGGGGAGAGCCATGAGACTGTAAATATCTCCCAGTGAAGCACCACCAGAAGCTAAACAAGGCGAGCCGAAGAAGCCTTGAAGGAATCGAAGAACCATAAGACCGGGATAGTTATCTACTAGTGCTGTTGGGATAGAGATGATAACAAAGAGAAACATCGTGACAATGTAAACGGGGTTTCGTCCAATGCGAGGAATCTCGCTCAGGGGGGAGAAAATCAGAGGGCCAATACCATAGCCCAGGACATATAGTGCAAGACCAAGCGAAGCTTTGAGTTGACTGACTCCAAAAGCGCGCATCACACCTTCAGTTGAGGAAGTGTAGATCGCAGAGGATGTATAGACGACGAAGGTGTATAGACAGATGATGAGGGAGACACCTAGGCGACGGTTGTTGGTCCAGTTATGAGGATTCTCGTTGTCGTCGCTGAAGTACCAATCGACGAGGATAGAACCATCCTTTGTCCGCTTGGGAACAACAGGGATAGACTTGACCTTCTCGACATCGTGCTCTTCGTCGGCCTCGAGTCTGTCGACAGTGTAGGCTTGTGTTTCTTGGGGAGATCGTGAGCGATGGAGTCTCATGGGCTGAGGATCAGCACGCTCGATGTCGTCGTTCTCATCGTTCTTCTCGCTCTTGTCGTTCTTCTCATTGTCACCCTTGAGCTTGGGATCTTCCTCTGCTGCAACAGTGGATGAGGCTGAGGATGCGAGAGCTGTACCAGTGAGGACTGTGTTGTCGTTGGGAGAAGACTCTTCGATGATAGCGTCGGGGTTGTTGATCACTGCAACCCAAGACTCTGGGAGCTTGAAGTCGGGCTTTTCTTCTGGGTACTGGAGATATTTGTTGCGAGTGACGAAGCGGATGAGTTGCCCCAAGGGAGCATCTCTGATAAGGTCTGACATATTGATGTATTATCTTCTTATCGAGATAACTGTTTCAAACAGGGATAAGAAGAGGTTATTAGGTGGGAAGGGTTCTCTTTAAGCTTATTATGCTAACTGAGATCTGGAGTTCAAATCTCATGAGGCATGCACTCGTCTTATACTCATATCCTCTCCCACTCGCCTGCTCCTCCCTCTGCAAGCTCTTACACCACGGAGCTTAGCAATCCGGAGTTAGTCACCCATCATGCTGTAATGCAATCTTAGCCCTTCCACATGTCTTTGATATGGTCCATACGAGCAAGCATAACTCTGTAAGCCACTTTCGGACTAACATGACTGACGTTATTACCAATCCCTGCTCGGTGCTCGGCCTACTTTATTATCCTAGAGGTGATCAACAAGGTGCAGGTTTTGGAATAGTCTGGACCTAAGCGGAGTTTAGGGCTGACATTTAGGATTGGAGGCGATTAGTGTTTATCACCGGGGTGAGGTTTTGCTTATCTGCGTGAGCACTTACACTGTAATACTGTATGAATTTTCACTTTAGCCTGTGGATCTATTGCGAATTGAGTCCGGGCATCTTACGTTTTTGACTAGTCAGTCGAATCTACACGGTAGTTGAATTTGTCTACAGTAAGATTGATGGCCATCTGGAAACTGAATTCATATGTCGTCATTGAGATCCGGATGCTCGGCTGCCTTTCTCTTAGACTATTGTTGATCTGTGAGCACTAACACGACGATATGTACATCTTGGCTGCTTACTTTGTCTTTCATCTCTGGATCTCAGCCTATATCTATCTCTTTGGCTCTTCCCCTTACGCATGTCTCTCACCTCAGCGGTAAGCTCCAAGAGCCCGCCAGCTCATAACATGCATGCTCAGCAAATAAAAAAACCAAAACATATCTTGAACCCCAAAGATCAGCACTAATGACCTAAATGGGTGAGACCCTCCGCCATCTGCCGTCAAAAGCTTAGCAATCGTCCCGGGGACGTGGTGCCGAGATCACCCAATCAGAAGCTTCAAGGCCCCTGGATTAATCACCCTCGGTGTGACGTCTCCCCGGTCGAGGAGCCTCAATTTTCCTTGCATGCCGAGACTCTGCGGAATATTAATCACGACGGACCAACTCTGAATTAAATATCGTTGCTTTCAAACCGGAGGTTGAATACGTGTGTACCATATCATGTGACTCATTGAACTCGTCCTTTTTTCGGCCGAACCGTGAAATCTCTTCTTATATACCCCAACAATATCTTGAGTCCTCCACACCATGACAGCCAACACCTTTCCCGGGGTTGGTAGGGCATTATATCTCACTCACTGAGACCCAAACGCCCCAGCTCCTCAACGATCGGCGCCCGCTCCCCAGCCTGATAAGAATCATGCTCAAGCTAAAATACAAATACAAATACATCGGATAGCCCGGGACCCTGCTTACTGTAATGACACTCCAAGGCTAGACATGAAAGCTCAGAGGCTGCATTATTATGTTCGTCACGTCATTGACGCTCGTGCACAACAGCTGGCCTGCTTGAAGATAAGCTCAAATACACACAGTAGCTAGTTGATAGGCTCAACGTCGCCCGATGCTGACCCTGAAGTGCAACCAGAGACCGGATACGATAATGTAACGTAATAGTCTCTTTCCTGTGCATTCTTGGCCGTAGAGTCTCACCCTTGAGCTGATGTCTATTGACTTGTGCAGCATAGCATCTTATCAACTGCTTGCTCTCTTCTGAATGCGCCGTCGTTGAAGCTCCTTTCGTACCATCATAGCTGGTGCGTCTTGGCCTTGGTCTAATAGGTCGACAATCTTCCACACTCCAGGGTGCTCTGCATCGAGGGCCAGCTTGATGAATGGCTCGACCCAACTTGCAGACCTCCAGGCAGGGTAATTAGGCGCTGCATTCTTGGCATAGTCAATGAACTTGAACGCCAGGTCAAAATCGCCCATCTGTGCGCAGGCTGGGATTATCACGTCAAAAGCAGGGCCCGCTTCGACTTGGTCCATCCAAGTCTCGGGGACTGTGGCATCGTCATTACCTTGATCGTTCTTAGTCTTCTCATTCCCTGTTGACATCGAGGTGGTGTCAATCTTGGCAAGTTCGGAATTGTAAGCCACTGCAAGGTCATACTGCGTCGTTGTTTGGCTGGCATGACGAAGAAGAAGCCCAATGTCTGACAGTCGGGGACTTTTCCCGGTGAGGAGGTGCATATCATTGAAAAGGTGCATAGCAGCTTCTGAAGCTCGGGTTCGAGCCAGAGCCTCGATCGTAACCATAAGGACTTCCTGGGGAACAGGCCCCTCTTTGCGCATGCTTTGAATAGCAGCCTCAGCTTCGCTAATAAGATTGCGGTTCTTGAGTAAAGCCCGTAGAACGGGCATTGTGGTTTCTCGAAGAAGGATGCGCCCTTTGTCCTGTTGCAGATTCAAAAGTGTAAGCGCACCCGCCACATCCCCCGAATTGGCGAACGCTTCCACCATAGCATCATTATGCTGCTGGCGAGGCTTGCCACGAACCGCCAGCTTCTGGAGAGCTTGACGCGCGAGTTCAATGTCACCGTGCCTGGCCCCAGTGGCCAGAACGTTCTCAATAATACCACCGGAAGGGCTGTGAACTGGGATATTGACAACATCTCGCCATACGAAAGTTGTTCCTTCGTGGTGGAATCCCTGGCTGAACATGTCCAAGGCCATCAGCTGGATACTTCTGAAAGCAATGTCGGAACCACGGGCAAACTTTCGCTTCTTGAGGATGTGAAGCATTTCGTCGAAAAACCCTTCTCTGCCAAACTCCAGGATAAAGATATCATAAACCCAAAGATCCACATGCCCTGGCTCTTCTAAAAGCTGGTCGAACTTACTCAAAGCCAATTCAAACTGGCCTTCTCGTAACATTGCCACGGCAATACTTTGCTTGGCTGGCATCGTGAATTCGAACCAGTGCTGCTCCATTATCTGCACAACTTCTTGCCGCAGGATATAGTCTGGGTGTACACTAAGAGCTTCGAGAGCAAGGTAGCAAATATCCGCAGTAAGCGGGACATTTTGAAAAGTCATATCGTCCAATAATTTGCGAACTCCTTTGCTAGACCCCTGTGGGTCGGCCATGGCAGTCATCAGGCTCTCATAGATCAAAGCATCGGGGGGATAGTTGCGGTGTCTGAGAAGAAATCTAACGATATTCAGGATTCTTAAATATCTGTTGGTAGGGAGACTAGAATTGCCTTTTTGTTGTGGCATCCGTAACCGCCTGAGGGCGTCAACCATCACTGGAATTGATACGGTATCCAAGTCTGGCAACACCTTAGCCAGGGCTGGGTTTGGGCCTTCTGGCTTGGCTTGTTGATCAACATGTTGCCCCGTCTCTATACTCTTTTGCTGAGCTTGCCCGGGCTCAAATTCGCGGAAAAATGTATTCAATGATCCCTTCTTCTCTCCAGAGTCCGAAGACATGGCCTGGTCAAGTTCATCATGAAATGAATTCAATAAGTGATCATTGTCGAGAAAACCTGTGCTTTTTTGGTCCTTGGCTATGTCGGTCCCATATTGGCGATTTTGAACTGTTTTTAGATATAGAGGCCATCGTCCTGGCCCTGCTGATCTCAGGAGTCTTAGTGAATGAGGCCTATAAGTTGCTTGGCAAAGACAGCGTCGTAGATCATTATACACCAATCGTGGACAAGGCATTCTCGCCGTACGATTATGTTGCCAATGTCGATGCTGAGAAATGGATTCTGCCGATAATCGAATGAATTCTGTACCTTGCATACCTACAACTAAGGCGGCGGCGGCTTCAGTAAGGTATTTGTGCAACGACCACTATCGCTAACGGGGCTATGCATTCTACGAGGCGTTAGCCGCTCACAGCCGCTCTCACCTTGGGTCTCACCGAACAGGCGCGCTCCACTGAGCATGTCCCATTCTCAACGTTCCGTTTCCAGCACTGCATCATAAACCACATAGCTACGACGCAACAAATTAGACCATGGTACGTTTTAATTACCCTTGACCCCCGATGGTCACCATTTAAAACCCAGATCACCTCAGCGCAAAATGCTCGCATAGCAACAGCTGACAGCGAATAGCTACCCCTCGGACTACTCAATGCGGCCCAGGGCCACCCCATGCTCGTTGAGCTGAAGAACGGCGAGACACTCAACGGACATCTGGTTTCGTGCGATACATGGATGAACCTCACACTCAAGGAGGTGGTGCAGACAAGTCCGGTATGCGCCCGCAGTCACGAACGCGATACCTTCGAACAGGATATACTGACGGGCTGAGTACAGGAGGGCGATCGATTTGTCAGGTTACCAGAGGTCTATGTCAAGGGAAACAACGTACGTTTCCACTGTGCCATGGAGTATTTACCTAGAAAAATATACTAACGTGCAGCAGATCAAATACCTGAGAGTACCCGACGAGATCATCGACCAGGTCAGCGAATCACAGAAGGGCCAGCAGGGCGGCTTCCGAGGCGGAAGAGGGGGACAGTCAAGGGGAGATCACAGCGGCCGTGGTGATCGTGGACGCGGTCGTGGTGGAAGAGGCCGAGGCCGAGGTCGGGGTCAATGAGATAATTACATGGTTAACGATGATATCTACACCTTGAACCAACGGTCCTAGATTTCACAACACCTCACAACAAGGCATAGTGGAGTCTTCGATACCAAAGAGAAGAGGAGGACTACGAAGGTTCTCTGGTATCACCGCATGGACATCTCAACTACCAGCCCGGTCGCGGCCCTGTTGGTGGGCTGTAGAAGCTCGGGATGAGCTCTAAGCAAGCTGGGAAGAATAACCCAGTCCATGTGCCAACAATTAATGACAATACGTCTTCAAGTCAGCATGAGACAGGTTCCTAATTTTAGTGATTTGCGCGCGCGCGTTTAAGTGCAGAACGTTGGCTAAGCAAGTACTATTGCAAATGATCCATCACAAATTCAAAGCCTAAAAATTCGCGTCCACTTCCATGGATTGAGTATCAACTGACCACTCAAGTCCATGGCCTCAGTTCATGGTTACAAAAACTGGTCATGGCTATCACAACAGGGGATTGTGGGTAATTGTAAAATTGTCTATTTCATGCGTAAAATTGTTTTACCCAGCGCAGTCTGCGCCAAGTTCTATCAACACCATAGGCCCAGTATGAACTGTAGCCGGCAACATATATCATCAAAAGAGTCAGGCATTATATCGAAACATCGTTCATCAAACGCCCATTACAAAGCCCAAAGTAAACCCGTACAGCCCGTCCTTCTCATTATATTCACTTAAAAGTTGGCAACAGCCACAGCGATAGCCTGGCTATCAGAGTGTGAGATGGACAGTGTGATATCCTTCACACCGGCCTTCTTGGCGGCAGCAGCAGCCTCACCGTGAAGCTATGAATGTTAGCATCTTGCGTGTTTGACTCGAATAAAGGTGACTTACAGAAACAGTGGGGGCACCGTTCTCTCCCTTGACAATCTCAATGTCCTTCATAGCGGCACCAGCGCCTTGACTGGCGACGCCAAGAGACTTGAATACAGCCTCCTTGGCACTCCAGCGGCCGGCGAAAGAGCTCTGGGGGCTGGGAGCTTGGCGGCAGTAGGAGATCTCGTTAGCGGTAAAGTTACGCTCGACGAAAGTGTCGTTGTCGATGTTGACAGCGGCAATGTCTTCAACATCAACGCCAACCTGGCTGTTCTTGTTTGTGACCTTGAGGGCCAGAGCTTCCATGACTTGCTCAGTCTCCTTAGCCTTGGCTGATGAAACAACCTTCTCTGACTTCTTCATGAAGTCAGGTGCATACTTCAGCTCAGATGACTTCTTGTCCTCAGAGACACGAGCATCAGGGTTGAGAAGAACCTTGCTGAGCTGGTCGTCAGAGTAAGGAGAGTTGTTCTTGGCGACGAACAGCTTGTTGTTGATGAAACCATCGTGGAAGTATCGGTAGGCCTTCTTCTGGCGAGCATCGACCTTGGCGCAGTATTCGGCGTAGGTCTTCTCATCAAGAGTAGCAAACAGGTACTTAGGGTGGACACCAATGGCCTGAGCACCCTTCTGTCCGAAACCGAAAGAGGTAACGGAGAAGGCCTTGACACCATCGGTCTGGATGCTGCGGCTGGGGTAGACGATGAGGTCGTACTGCTCCATGACGGGATCAACGTTGTCGGCGTTGCGGTTTCCAGGAACAAGACCGGTATCGAGGACCTGGAGACAACCGTTCATCATCCAAGCGCCAGCAGCACCCTTGGGGTGACCAGTGAGGTACTTCTGGAAGATACCCAAGACAGCGTTGCCCTTCTTGCGACCAAGATGGCGAAGCTGCTGGCAGATGACATTGGACTCGTTCTTATCATTGGCCTTGGTAGAGGTTCCGTGGAACGAGGCAACACCGATATCGTCGACAGTGAGACCCCATGTGGCGAGGGCACCGCGCAGAGGGGCGATGCTAGGATCGCTCTTCCAGAAGTTGTTGCCCATGCTGCGGAGAAGCTCCTTCTCCTGTCGGGCAGCTTCTTTCTCAATGTGAGCGAAGCGGTCCGCGGCATACTCCTTCTCGTCAAAGGAAGCACCCTGAGACTTCATGGCATCAATCTCGTCATGAACATACTCAAGCTCCGACTCTTGCCATTGCTTGATAGTCTTCTTGCGACGCTCGATCTGGCGGCGTCGGTAGTTGATGTCGAGAAGAGGCGAAGGGAACTTGCCAGGGTTCTCGCGAGCTGTGGTAAGAACACCCTGGCCTGGAGCGGGAACGGAACGGCCAATCTTGTCAGAAGCAGTGGTGGTCAGGGCAACGATGCCGTGGATGGGGACACCCATGTCAAGGGCAAGCTTGGCAGTCATGATGACCTGGATACCGCAACCCTGAGACTCCATGAATCCGTTTCGGGTAGTAGTGGTAGGACGAGACATCTCCTTAGGAGTACGTCCATGGGCAAACTCGTCAACAGTGTTGCTGGTGGCCTTCATGTTGGCGAATTCATAAGAGCCTTCCTCACCGAGATCATCGAAGCCACCGACAAAGCAGACGCGAGCCTTACCCTCCATGATGGTCTCATAACCGGTGTCAATGGACTCAACAGCGGTAGCACAAGCACCGACAGGGGTCTTGATGGGTCCAGAAGAGGACATTAACAACATGTTAACCCAGGCAGCCATGGTGTTGATGAAAGACTCTTGGAGAATGTCGTTCTGCACTGGCTGGTCGAGGAAACGAGTGCGGTGCATGTCGCGGAGAGCGGCGGCTCCACCCATACCGGAACCAACACAGTTACCAACTTCGGAGACGTGGACGTACTTGTAGAACTCGTAGGGGTCGGTGATACCACAAGAAAGGAGAGCCTCGGCAGTAGACACAAGAAGGAACAGTGTGACAGGGTCAACTTGGGAGACGATATCCTCAGGAACACCATATCGCTTGGGGTCCCAGCCAGTGGGGATCTGACCAGCGACGAGACGATCGAAGCGAAGTGCCTTGGGGATCCAGAGAGAGGCACCCTTCCTGAGGCGAATGATGTACTCGCCGCTATCCGGGATCTCGAAGACCTCAACCTTGTCACCGTGCTCACGCTTGAACTCCTCGGCAGTCTCTTTAGAGGCCTCGAAGGGCTCAAGATCCTCCTCAATGACGACCTCGTGAAGCAGCTGCTTCTTGTTGGGGTCGTAGCCCTCGAACAGCTCAGGCTCGATCAGACGAATACCAGAGTGCTCAAGAACGTACTTCTCATACTTGGGCTTGACGTCCTTGTCGTCGATGGGCTCACCAGTCTTGGCGTCAACCCAGCCGGAGTAAGGCTTACCCTTGATAAGACCATTGTGGTTCTTGATGAGACCCATGATCCAAGCCATCTCAACGCAACCCTCCAAGGAGAATTCGCCATAGGCCTCCATCTCCCATCGAGTTCGAGAGTTACCCCAAGGACCAACTTCAGCAAAACCAGTGACCACAACGACCTTCTCCAGGTCAACCATGCCTTTAAGATTCTCGTTGAGTGGCTCAATCTCGGTCTTCCAGTCAGGTCGGTTGGGGAAGTCAAGCTTGATGTTGGCACGAGGATCAATTGTCTTCTTCTTGTAAAGAACCTCGGAGGCGGCACCATTGACAATAGTATTCTCAATGGCACTCTCTTTGGCAACAGCACGGCGAACCTCGCTAGTCTCCATGATATCCTTGCGGAGCTTGGTCATGGTCTCGTTCAGGTTAGGAATGAACTGCAGACCACCGTTTAGGTCAGCAAAGACAGGCTCATTCTGGCACAGATCAACCAAAGTGGGAGACATGAGACCAAGAAGGTTGAAAGCCATCTCCTGCTGAGAGAAAGTGCGGACGCCGAACGCCTCAACGCCCTCGGCAACGATGTTGTTACCAGACATGAGACCAGTTCCTCGGGTCCAGCCAATGACCGCACCGCAAATGGTGAGGTAGTTGGCCCAGCTCTCGGAGTGCCATCTGTTGAAGAGAGTCTCGAGGCCAAGCTTGGACTCGGAGTAAAGACCGTCATTACCGAAGGTGCCGTGGTTGGGAGAAAGGGGCAGAACAACCTGAGCAGGTCGGGTCTCGAAGCCACGCTCAGTCTTTTGGGCCTTGACGCATCCGAGGAGACGAACAAGGTTGGTAAGCATGATACGATGGGCAAGCTCAGACTTGGAATCAATGCTGTCAATCTCGCGACCATTCTCGGGGATAGCAGCGAAAGGAACGATGAAGTCGAGATCCCAGCCAAGACCCTCCTTGGTATCATAGATGTACTCGACGAGGGCCTCAACATCTTGCTTGCTACCCTGATTGAAGGGAACAACGACAATCTGGGAGCCGCGAGAGCCATAGCGGGTGTACATGGCCTGGTAATACTCGGTGACCTCGCGGGAGAAGCGGCTGGTGGTGACAATGACCTTAGCGCCACCGCTGATGAGACCCTGAAGGACCTCGGCGCCGATAGAACCGGCACCAGCACCAGTCATGAGAACGTGCTTGTCCTGGAAGGTGACACCAGACTTGGCAGCATCCTCAAGGCAGTTGAGGTACACGCCGGTAAGCTTCTTGCTGTAGTCCCAGCCATGGAGACCCTTCTTCTTGAGGTGAAGGAAGGGTATGGTCTCGACCTTACCCTTGCTCTGGCTGTTCTTCAGAACCTTTCGGCCCTTGTTGTCCTTGGGAAGGATCTGGCTCTCGTTCATGGCAAGCGAGCGAAGGACCTCGCCATAAAGGCTCTTGATCTCAAGCTGAGAAGTTTTGGACAGCTTGTGCTGCTGCTTGATGAGTCTGTAGATGCGAGAAAGATCGCTCTGGACCTTGGTGCGGTTGCCGTACTCAGAGATCTTGCCTCCCTCGGCCATTTGCTGGACATAATGCTCGAGCTTGCGACAGCTGGCACGCGGGACTTCCTCGTAGTTGAGGTTGCCCCGGGCGTCGACTGTTGTCCTGGGTCCGGTAGGGAGGGAAACATCCTTGTACACAGGGGCGACATCAAGAACATCCTTGCAGTTCTCGAGAAGCTGCTGTCCGAGCTCCTGAGCAAGCTTGTAAGTCTCACCTCGCTCAGTGGGACAGTTGTCGATATGATACTGCATGAAGTCGAGGAGCTTGGGGTTGGATCGGTTCATGAGACGAATGCACTGGCTAACAATCTCACGATCAACAGCCTGGAGACGACCGAAGATGATGTCGAAGTACATGCTGAGAGCGTCCTGGCGAGCCCAGTTCCATGATGAATCGTAGGTTCGAGCCTTGAGGGGGGTGAAGACAGGCTCGATACCAGAGGCATAAAAGTCACCATGCTCAGCAGTCCAGAGATCAAGCTGGGCTTGCAAAACCTTCTCGGATTTCTGGGAGTTGAGGTGAGCCTTCTCACCCTCACGAAGGTCGATCTTGAGGTATCGAGCGAGAAGCTCTAATTGTTGCTTGAAGAGGGCACGCTGGTCCTTGGTGAGGGCATCAATGGCAGCAGGATCCATCATCATGCCGCCGCTAGAGCCGCCCGCGGGGCCA
Organism: Fusarium proliferatum ET1; assembly: GCF_900067095.1. Classification (NCBI taxonomy): domain Eukaryota; kingdom Fungi; phylum Ascomycota; class Sordariomycetes; order Hypocreales; family Nectriaceae; genus Fusarium; species Fusarium proliferatum. The sequence goes on from NW_022194791.1 coordinate 2,537,335, forward strand.
GCCGCCGTAGCTGTAGACAGACTGATGCCGGCATTGGTGGCATACTTGTTGGCGACGCTGTCAAAGAAGGCCTTGGCATCGCCCTCAGAGCCTAGTCGCGCAGGAGGCTCCATTGTGAGGGCGAGAAGCAGAGCACCATCTTGTCGGCCAGGTCCAAGACCCCATCGACTCTCGAGATATTTTCGGGCGGCTGTGATATTGAAACCACCAGGCATCTTGGATGAGATAAGTCGAGCAATCAAGGACAGCGATTGCTTGCCGAGGTTGCCATCAAAAGTGGCTTGCATGGATGCACCAAGCTCATCGAGAGGTGTGTCTTCGGGCTTCTCAGGGGTGGAACCGAATTCCTTTCCAAGATCGCCGAGAATCTCGTTCTGAAGGGTGGATTTGCCTGTGCAGGAAATATCGTTAATAATATATCAATTGCTAAGGACTCAATCTGACTTACCACCGACAAGGTCCTTGATGGCCTTGCTGAGAGGAACCTCGAGGAGAGGCTTCTTGAGCTTTTGCGCAATGAGGGCGCGAACAATGTCAACAGCCTGTACAGGCTCATCGGCAACTTGGGCGACAGGACCTGAACTGGGAGCGGGTGCAGCTGCAGCAGCGGGAGCAGCGGCAGCAGCGGCAGGGGCTGCAGGGGCATCACTAGAGGAAGCAGCCGCAGGCTCAGGTTCCTCTTCCACGGGATCAACATCATAGTAAATCTCCTTAGCATCCTTGTTATAGCAGAGGATATTTCGCTGAACGGACTTGGCGGCATCGTAGGCTTCGTACTTGGACTTCAAGGTTCGCTTAGCCATGACACCAAGAGTATCGGCAGGACCAATTTCCACGACTCGCTCAGCGGTCCTCTCACCGAGGAACACATCTTGAGTCTCAATCCATCTAACAGGAGAAGCAAATTGGTATGCGAGCAATTCAACGAGCAGCGTGTGAGCAAGCTCTTGCTCAACTTCGGGACGCATTTTTGGCGGTATTAGGTCGTGAGAGGATTTGAAAGAAGGGGTATCTCGAAAAGCGCGGACTGGCTATGGCAACCTAGAATTGGTGCAAGACGATGGTCGAATTGACGGTGAATGTACTAGGGGCCCGCTTAACCCCAACGTAAAGAGAAGATGGAACCGTCGTAATGAACTCCCAAGCTGAAGGCAGCTGGCGGGGAGATGGAAAGAAGGGGAGGAGGAGGGGAAGGAGAATGAGAAGGATGATGGAGGCAGAAGAAAGTGGCCGGAGAGTCTATGAATATGAAGGCCAAAGGTGAAAATCCGTTCTGCCAACCAGCGAGAAGCAATGGGAGGAATTAGAGAAGAGACAGAGCTGAAGGATCAAGCCGAAAACATTCAATGGGATGCGGATGGCCCGTACGAATAGGTAATCACGACTGTAACCGACTTGCGAGGGAGCAGCCGATTGTTGAACGACTGGCCCACCAAAAAGTCGTCGAGTGAAAAAAAAATTGGGGGAAGCTCTAGGCCACACCCCGACCTGTTCTCTCCTAAGTTGGCCCCCCCCCCCTCCACCGGGCAATTGGCGTCTTGTACAGTACCTGCTGGAAGAGCAGATGTCGGTACATCGAGACCCTTACAGGGCGCTCTGTACGCTCGCTCCCGCTGTAGCACGGTTGAGTATCCGGTACTTTCTCTTGAGTGGAACATTGGAACATCCCCGAGCCACACATGGCGGCGGGTCCTTGGCGTGCAGCCCGCTCCTCAACCATATTTCAGCGCTATGCCTATCTGAGTATGGTTGAACACCGTAGGCGTGCACCAGCCAGGGGCGTCCAGGGGAGCATCTTCCCCAGAAACCGACCTTTTGGGGCACCATCAACATCGATGAACTGAGATGGAGATAACTGGTTTGGCTGGCTATCTTCTTTATGGCTTTGCCTTCATGAGCCACTGATAACTCGGCCGAGCGGCTTGCTTATGTTGCATTCTCGATTCTGTTATCTACTGGTCGGCAATTAAGTTCTGGGCCCAGCAACGATAAGAATAGGCTCCATCTCGGAATATCAAAGGCAAGGTGACGACAGACATCACACGGGTCATCAATATCAACCCCAGGGGTCTAAGGCTATGACAGATGGTCCCTGCTACCAGTCAGAGCTCGTAGGAATAAGCGAGGATAGCGAAGGTTGAGTGGTCCAGGTAAGATGTATTTCATTGAAGCTGGATAGGGTACTAGGTCAGGTTGTCCCCAATGAACCTTAGGAGGGCTGTCACTAGAGTTATGGAGTGCCATATAATTCAAAGTCTTGAAGATGTAATATTGATTCCGATGGTGGTGATGAACTCGTTGAAATTTCGAAGATGCCAGGCAATAACTCTCGGTGGTTCCATTTGTCAATGTAATTTCGCGTCTTTCTGAACTGCCATCCTAGGTGTCCGGCTCAATGTACTCGGTTAGGTACCGATACATTTCAACGTCGAGTCTACTCGTTTGTCCGTCGGTTTCCGCAAATCCGAACTCCTCTTGTATGCAACAATTTGTCGAGACGTTGAGCTGCCATTCCATGCTTACTGTCTCTAATAAGCCATCGTTGGATAATAGAGTTAGGTTGACTTGCTGAAACGTTCGTTGCCTAAGTCACTGTGATGTTTGCGGCTCTTATCTGCACCTCTCAGAAACCACTGTGGATAGCCACAACCGTTGGTGCATGGAAACCGAAACGAGATCTACAGACGCCATGCCGCCCAGGGATAAGGGTCAAGCAGTCAAGGAAGGTCAAATAACAATCCTTTCGGTCCTCAATGGCACACGTCCCATTTCCATTTACAAGCCACCAGTAACTCACCGAAGCGAGCCGACTCGAGGTCACACATCGCAAAAGGTACTCTAGTAGTGTATGTACTCCTTGGGGAGTAAGAAAGTATCGGACCTTGATAAAGGGTGTCAGAATAAACTCAGCAAAATTTATTCTAAGCTTATGCTAAGTTGCGTAGGTCTTTTGGTCAAATAGAGACCAAGGTGTTGAGTTTTCTTTCCTCCCTTTGATACCTCTTTACGCGTAAGAGACTTGGATAGTGATCAATACATATAACATAACCCCACCATGAGCCGGAAGTCGATGCTTTGACGGAGAATGTGGGGGGCCGAATCATTGTTGGTAGGGGAAGTTGGGGATGTGCGTGAGGCGTTGACCAGGCGGTGGAGGGAGGCACAAATTTTCTCTCATGAGTCGGCGAACATAGGATGGAGTCATGAGTTCTCATGATGGTGTGCACTGTTAGGTTCGGGATCATTTCAGGATCAAGGATCAGGAATTGCTACCCATGCCATTCAAACTATGTCTGTTCAGAGTCACTGGAGGCCTATAACAGCTCATGTTGAATCAAACCCCATCTGAAAGCTGTTTGCTGAGATTGGAAGTGGACGTTGATGCTTGTCTTTCAAAGTGGAGTGGAGCCACACGGGAGGCCCACGAAACTCCCGAGCTGAGTACCTAGATGTACAGTACCTAGGTACTTTCCACTAACTGATACAACACTTGACCTGGGCTGGAAAAGGCTGGGCGATGGACAGACGTGAAAAACAACCACTGATTCATGATGGTTCCCCAAGCTGAACAGCCAGATGATTATTTGCATATTGTTAGTTTTAGTAGTGTGAGATCAGCTTTGGCCACTCTTTACTACTAGGTGTTAACTTGAAAAGAAATCCATCAATTGTCAATGGCCACCCCGAAGACGAATTTTCTGTTCATGCTACATTGAGACAAACAAGTTCACGATAGTCCCGGGTAGGCGGCGACTGTGAATGTCCTTAGCATACCCGAAAAGCCGAAATAATTGGTAGCGAAAATAGCTGAGGAGAATTGATTGAGGTATGACGAAATATTTGCAGAAAATCCGACTTTCGAGATTGCTGAGGGACAATAATGACAGCTCAATCATTCGATGGCTTGGTACGGTTGCATATAGTTGTCGGAGATAGATAGGAACTCACTCGTATAAGGAATTGAGTTAATAAGTTGAGTGCAACCCATCCAACAAGCTTGGCCACATCGTCCGTGGCAATGATAGTGCGATCAAAGTTAAGGATCAGATCCAGATCAATAGGATCAAACTACTGGTCTGCAGGGAGGATCCTGTTGTTCGGAGCGGACGAATTGACTTCCCATCAAAATTCAGCATCAGCCTTCCGCCCACCCGCTTGCTGCAACCATAACTCAACAGCAGCCTCACAGGCGCACCAAGAACAAACAGATGCTCCAGTATGGCTCCAGAATGCTGGTCCAGCCCTCCAGATCGAATCCTTGGAGAATAGTGGCTGGGAGTAATTTTGCCCGAAGTCACCCGGCCCTCTCTCTAGAGGCAGAAGCAATGGGTTGTTGCCAGTGGAAATGCGGTATACAAGTACCGGTACCTTGGCCAGGACCCTTCACCTTCGTTGACCTTCTTCCCAACCCAAACCCTGCAAATGATGGTCCCCTTGTCCCTCTTTGGCAAGGAGCGTCATGCAGCAAGGGGCGTGTCTGATGTCGTGGGGTCCCAGCGGATCAAGCGAACCGCCAATGTGGTGCATGCCAATGGCTCTCGCGGTCTCACAACGGCGGGAGGTGGATGCGCTTCTTCACTAAGATAGCCCGGATTGTGGAGGGGGAGTAAAAAGCTGCCTTCCCTACAGTGCACCTCGTAGAAAAAACAATGCCAGGATACGTACCCCTCCATATCCCCAACAGAACTGAAATTTTGGCCTGTTACTCCAGTTCATTGAGGCGGCCCCTCCAAGACTCCAGGTGCTTCAACCACACCCTCGACAACTCAATCCAATCCAATCCCTAGTCGGCTACCGGTACAAGCTCGATTTTTCTCGTCTTGACTTATACCGTGGCCGGGACCATTTCTGAATCCCTCTTAGACCTCTTCTTCCGACTCTTCCTTCTTGAGATTGTCCATCTTCATCTTCCTCTTCCATCATCATCCTCATTTCCTTCTTCCTCCCTCCCTACATCCCCTTTGCGCCTGGCTGGTGTTGTCTTGTCTTGTGCCGCGCTGCGCTCCACCGACTCTAAAACTATTCTCTACTAATTTCTAACCCCTCCCACCTTTCAGGGGACCAGCCAGCCTTCACGCAAATCAGGACCGCCGGTTTCTTCTCACCAGCGTCCTTGGGGAAAGCATCAGATCTTATTCTGGTGTGTTACGACTTGAATTGATAGGTTTGTGACCATTGAACCCCCCCAAGAAGTGTCTCAACCGCCAACTGCAAACTAACCGTTCGCTTTTGCTCGCCACTGCAGATTTCTTCGATACCCTTCACTCATCATGTACGGCGCCGGTCAAGGCCCTCAAACGGGCATTTCCACCCCCAGATCTAGCGCTTCTCTTCGGCCATTGACTCTCTCCCACGGCTCTCTCGAGACCTCTTTTCTCATTCCCACCAACCTCCATTTCCACGCCTCCCAGTTGAAAGACAAGTTTGTCGCTACTCTTCCCGAAGCCACCGACGAGCTTGCCCAGGATGACGAGCCATCATCCGTTCCCGACCTGGTCGCCAGATACCTTGGCCTCATTGCTCACGAGGTTGATGAGGGTGAAGATGATGAGCAAGGCTCCTACGAGGAGGTCCTGAAGCTCGTTCTCAACGAGTTCGAGCGCCATTTCCTCCGTGGCAATGAAGCTCACGCCATTGCTGCCAGTTTGCCTGGCATCGAGTCTAAGAAGCTCGACTTCATCCGCAGCTACTACACCGCTCGTGCTGTGTGCAACCGACCGATCAAGCCCCACGCTTCAGCCCTTTTCCGAGCAGCTGAGGATGGTGACGCCGAAATCTACACAATTTTCGGCGGTCAGGGTAACATTGAAGAGTATTTCGAGGAACTGCGAGAGATCTTCAAGACGTACTCAAGCTTTGTCGGTGATCTTATCACCCGCTCAGCTGAGCTGCTCCAGACTCTCTCCAAGAACCCCAAGGCCGAGAAGATGTTCCCCAAGGGTCTTGATATCATGAACTGGCTTCATCACCAGGACTCTACTCCCGATGTCGATTATCTCATTTCGGCACCCGTCAGCTTCCCTCTTATTGGCCTTGTCCAGCTTGCCCATTATGAGGTGACATGTAAGGTTCTTGGTGTGCATCCTGGTATGCTGCGCGAGAGAATCACTGGTTCCACTGGCCACTCCCAAGGTATTGTCATGGCCGCTGCAACTGCTGCTGCCGACTCTTGGGACTCGTGGAGAGACATTACCAGCTCTGTTCTTACCATGCTTTTCTGGATCGGAACACGAAGCCAGCAGGCATTCCCCATCACCTCCATGACCCCTACCATGCTTCGCGAGTCACAAGAGCACGGCGAGGGTGCACCCACTCCTATGCTCAGCATTCGAGATCTTCCTCAGGCTGAGGTTCAGAAGCATATCGATGCTACTAACCACTACCTCCCCGAGGACCGTCACATCAGCATCTCTCTCATTAACAGCCCACGGAACCTGGTCGTGACAGGACCCCCAACCTCCCTCTACGGTCTTAACGCTCAGCTGCGCAAGGTCAAGGCCCCTGTTGGCCTAGATCAGAACCGCATTCCCTACACAGAGCGAAAGGTTCGCTTCGCCAACCGATTCCTGCCTATCACCGCACCTTTTCACAGCAAGTACCTCGCCGAGGCTACCGCCATGATTGATGAGGATCTCAAGGATATCTCAATTGACTCCAGTGATCTCGGAATTGCCGTGTTTGATACCAACACTGGCAAAGATCTCCGAGAAGAGGTCAAGGGCAACATTGTTCCCGCTCTTGTCCGTTTGATCACTCGTGATCCTGTGAACTGGGAGAAGGCTACTGTCTTCCCTGATGCCACCCACATTCTTGATTTTGGCCCTGGTGGTGTTTCCGGCCTCGGTGTTCTGACAAGCCGAAACAAGGAGGGAACTGGCGTTCGTGTCATCTTGGCTGGTACTGTCGATGGTGGCATGAACGACCTCGGCTACAAGGCTGAGCTCTTCGATAGAGATGAGGAGAACGCCGTCAAATATGCCATTGACTGGGTTAAGGAGTTCGGTCCCAAGCTTGTCACCAATAAGAGTGGCCGAACTTACCTTGATACCAAGATGAGTCGTCTCCTTGGTCTCCCTCCCATCGTTGTTGCCGGCATGACTCCCGCTACCGTCCCCTGGGATTTCGTTGCCGCTACCATGAATGCTGGATACCACATCGAACTTGCTGGCGGTGGTTACTTCATTGGCCCCATGATGACCGATGCTATCACCAAGATCGAGAAGGCCATCCCCGCTGGTCGCGGTATTTCCGTCAACCTGATCTATGTCAATCCCCGTGCTATGGCCTGGCAGATTCCCTTGATCGGCAAGCTTCGATCTGAGGGTGTCCCTATTGAGGGCCTTACTATTGGTGCTGGTGTTCCCTCTATCGAGGTCGCCCAGGAGTACATCGAGACCCTTGGCCTCAAGCACATCAGCTTCAAGCCCGGTTCCGTCGATGCCATCCAGGCTGTTATCAATATCGCCAAGGCCAACCCCCATTTCCCTGTCATGCTTCAGTGGACTGGTGGCCGTGGTGGTGGTCATCACTCTTTCGAGGATTTCCACCAGCCTATCCTCCAGATGTACGGCCGTATCCGACGACAGGAGAACATTATCCTTGTTGCTGGTAGTGGTTTCGGTGGTGCGGATGACACCTACCCCTACATTACTGGTGACTGGGCCAAGAAATACGGTTATCCTCCCATGCCCTTCGATGGTTGCTTGTTCGGTAGCCGCATGATGGTTGCCAAGGAGGCTCACACCAGCAAGGCGGCCAAGGAGGCTATTGTCGCCGCACCTGGTCTTGAGGACAGCGAGTGGGAGCAGACCTACAAGGGACCAGCTGGTGGTGTTCTCACCGTTCGATCTGAGATGGGTGAGCCTATCCACAAGCTTGCCACTCGTGGAGTTCGCTTCTGGGCCGAGATGGACCAGAAGATCTTCAGTCTCCCCAAGGAGAAGCGAGTTGCTGAGCTCAATAAGAACAAGGACTACATCATCAAGAAGCTGAACGACGACTGCCAGAAGGTTTGGTTTGGCCGCAACAAGGAGGGCAAGGCCTGTGACCTTGACGACATGACCTATGCTGATGTTCTCCGTCGTCTTGTCGAGCTCCTCTACGTCAAGCACCAGTCTCGCTGGATTGACCGCTCCTACACTGTTCTCGTCGGTGACTATATTCACCGTCTTGAGGAGCGTTTGACCACCACCCCTGGCAAAGCCTCTCTTCTCCAGAGCTACTCGGAGCTTAACGAGCCTTTCGAGGTGATTGACCGTATCCTCGCCGCCTACCCTGATGCCGAGACCCAGATCATCAACGCCCAGGATGTTCAGCACTTCCTTATCATGTGCATGCGCCCCACTCAGAAGCCTGTCACTTTCATCCCTGTCTTTGACGACAACTTCGAGTTCTACTTCAAGAAGGACTCCCTGTGGCAATCTGAGGATCTCGATGCCGTCGTTGGCCAAGATGTTGGCCGAACCTGCATCCTTCAGGGACCTGCCGCTGCCAAGTTCTCCACTGAGATTGATCAACCCATCAAGTCTATCCTCGATGGCATCCACGAGTCTCATGTTGAGTACCTTACCCGGGATCTTTACAGCAACAACAAGGCTACCATCCCTTACATCGAGTACTTTGGTGGTAAGCTCGTTGACCCCGAGATGCCCCTTGATGTCGAGGGCTTGACTGTCAGCTACGATACCTACAAGAACACCTATCGCTTGTCATCGTCTGCCGCTGCCACCCTCCCTGAGCTCGACTCATGGCTATCTTTGCTTGCTGGACCCAACCGCAACTGGCGCCATGCTCTGCTCATGGCCGATGTTGTTGCTCAAGGCCAGAAGTTCCAGACCAACCCTATCCGACGCATCTTTGCTCCTTCTCGTGGTCTGTTTGTTGAGATCTCTTATCCCAATGATCCTTCCAAGACTACCATTGTTGTTCGTGAGCAGCCCCGTCACAACCAGTACATCGATGTCATCGAGGTTAAGCTCGTCGGTGAGAACAAGATCCAGGTCAACATGATCAAGGAGACCACTGCTCTCGGTAAGCCCGCTGCTCTGCCTCTGGAGTTCACCTACCACCCCGAGGCTGGATACTCTCCTATCCGTGAGGTCATGGAGGGCCGCAACGACCGCATCAAGGAGTTTTACTGGAAGGCGTGGTTCGGAGAGGAGCCTCTCGACCTCGACGCTGATGTTACTGCTAAGTTCGATGGCGGCAAGACTACCATCACTGGCGAGGCTATCAACGATTTCGTGCACGCTGTTGGCAACCACGGAGAGGCTTTTGTTGACCGACCTGGTAAGACTGTCTATGCTCCCATGGACTTTGCCATTGTTATCGGCTGGAAGGCCATTACCAAGCCTATCTTCCCTCGCACCATTGATGGTGACCTCCTGAAGCTTGTCCATCTCTCCAACCAGTTCCGCATGATTCCTGGCGCCGAGCCTCTCAAGAAGGGAGATGAGGTCTCCACCACTGCCCAGATCAACGCTGTCATCAACCAGGAGGCTGGCAAGATGGTTGAGGTCTGTGGTACTCTCGTCCGTGATGGAAAGCCTGTCATGGAGGTCACCTCCCAGTTCTTGTACCGTGGTACTTACACCGACTACGAGAACACCTTCCAACGAAAGGTTGAGACTCCTATCCAGCTTCACCTGGCCACTACCCAGGATGTTGCTATCCTTCGATCCAAGCAGTGGTTCTCCGTCGACGAGCTTCCTCAGAACATCGACTTGCTTGGCCAGACACTGACTTTCCGTCTCCAAAGCTTGGTTCGCTACAAGAACAAGGCTATCTTCAGCAGCATCGAGACCCGCGGCCAGGTTCTGCTTGAGCTCCCCACCAAGGAGATTATCCAGGTCGGCAGCGTCGACTATGAGACAGGGGAGTCTCATGGTAACCCCGTTGTTGATTATCTTGAGCGCAACGGCCAGCCTATCGACCAGCCCATCAACTTCGAGAACTCCATCCCTCTCAGCGGCAAGTCTCCTCTCGCCCTCCGAGCCCCTGCATCCAACGAGAATTACGCTCGTGTGTCCGGTGACTACAACCCCATTCACGTCTCTCGTGTCTTCTCCAGCTATGCCAACCTCCCTGGCACCATCACCCATGGCATGTACTCTAGTGCATCCGTGCGAAGCCTGATCGAGACCTGGGCCGCCGAGAACAACATTGGCCGTGTCCGAAGCTTCCATGCCTCGCTTGTTGGCATGGTTCTACCCAACGATGAGCTTGAGGTTAAGCTTCAACACACTGGCATGGTCTCTGGTCGCAAGATCATCAAGGTTGAGGTCCGCAACAAGGAGACCGAGGACAAGGTTCTTGAGGGTGAGGCCGAGGTTGAACAGCCTGTGACTGCCTATGTCTTCACTGGACAGGGTTCTCAGGAACAGGGTATGGGTATGGAGTTGTACGCTAGCAGTCCCGTTGCCAAGGAGGTCTGGGATCGCGCCGACAAGTACCTCCTCGACGCCTATGGTAAGTTACATGAATCGGTACTATCAGTTTGCATCTGCTAATATTTCCCAGGTTTCTCCATCACCAACATTGTCAAGAACAACCCTAAGGAGCTCACCATTCACTTCGGTGGTCCCCGGGGTAAGGCTATCCGCCAGAACTACATTGCGATGACATTCGAGACCGTGGCTGCGGATGGTAGCATCAAATCCGAGAAGATTTTCAAGGAGATTGATGAGACTACTACCTCATACACCTACCGCTCCCCTACTGGTCTTCTCTCGGCCACCCAGTTCACTCAGCCTGCCCTTACCTTGATGGAGAAGGCTAGCTTTGAAGACATGAAAGCCAAGGGACTTGTGCCTAACAACAGCACCTTCGCTGGTCACTCTCTCGGTGAATACTCGGCCCTTGCTGCCCTTGCCGAGGTCATGCCGATTGAGAGTTTGGTGTCCGTTGTGTTCTACCGTGGTCTCACCATGCAGGTTGCCGTCGAGCGTGATGCTGCTGGCCGATCTAACTACTCCATGTGCGCTGTTAACCCCAGCCGCATCAGCAAGACCTTCAACGAAGCCGCCCTCCAGTTCGTCGTTGACAACATTGCTGAGGAGACTGGCTGGCTCCTTGAGATTGTCAACTACAACATTGCCAATATGCAGTATGTTTGCGCTGGTGATCTCCGTGCGCTCGACACTCTTGCTGGTGTGACCAACTTTATCAAGATCCAGAAGATTGATATTGAAGAGGTCAAGGACAACATCGAGGAGGTCAAGGGACACCTCCGCGAGATCATCCGCGGCTGTGCCGAGAAGACTCTTGCCAAGCCCACACCTCTTGAGCTGGAGCGTGGCTTCGCTACCATTCCTCTACGTGGTATTGATGTGCCCTTCCACTCGACCTTCCTTCGATCTGGTGTCAAGCCTTTCCGATCTTTCTTGCTCAAGAAGATCAACAAGACATCCATCGACCCCTCCAAGTTGGTTGGAAAGTATATTCCCAACGTGACGGCCAAGCCGTTCGCGCTGACCAAGGAGTACTTCGAGGATGTGTACAAGCTGACCAACTCGCCCAAGATTGGTGCAGTGTTGGCCAACTGGGACAAGTATAACCAGGATGAGACCGCTACCAACGGTGTTGAGGGTAGCGACAGCTCCAGTGGCGAGTATGAAGGCTCTGGCCGTGCTGCTTGAGCGAGTTAGAAAACAAAAGAGAAAGGGGAATATAATAAAAAAAAGAGGAAAAGGGACCATGCAGAGACATGATGTAACGGAAGATTAGAGATGGATGGATGATCACGAAGAGAGTTTACAGATTCCCGGCCGGATTGTTATCCTGGCATGAGTATATTACGATGTATCTTGTTATCTTTAGCTAGAGGGGCGTTTGTTTTTGCTACAAGTTTAGAGAATTTTGAATGTTTGATGATGACATTTGGTTCATAAATCGATTGACATATCTCGTCCTGTGAAAGCTTAGGATGCGCACGCAGTCTTGTGATGCTGTTTCGCTCCTGGTACTGTCGTACAGGTGAAGCTCGTGTAGGAAATAATTGGCGAGATAGCGAAATACCTGGCATTGATTGGTATGCCTCGGCTCGGCGATTGTACCACCCTACCATTGGATCCCAGTGGCTCCGAGCGGTAGCGGTCGGCTGCCGGCGACGGCCGGAGACGGACAAGTGGTGGAGATGGCCTATCAGGGGAATCAAGTCCGCTTTGGTCGCTAACAATATCGCAAACATAGATAAGTTTACGTGTTCATGAATTCGTATATAATGCCCAAAGGGGAAGGGCTTTAGACTCGTTCTTCTTGTTCTCGGGGTTTCTCTCTTCTTTCGGTTCTGTTCGCTATTACATCATCCCCACTTGGCATCTTACCTCCTTTTGTTCAACAACACAGCGAACACTTGAGAGATCAAGATATAGAGGAATCTACAATGGCGGGACCGAAGAAGCAAGTCTTTGTGGGGACGTTCATATCCAGCAAAAGCCCCAAAGAGCTTGACTATCAGCATGATACGATTGTATGTGTCGATGGAGAGGGCAGAATTGTCAAAGTCGATACCGAGGGCGGCAGTACTGAGCAGATTGGAAAGAGACTACGTGAAACTCTGAACTGGGAGCTCAGCGATGTAGATGTTCATATTGCGAAGCCTGGGCAGTTCTTCTTCCCTGGCTTTGTTGGTGAGTGATACAGCATTTGCTTTCCAAGAAACACACACTGACAGAAATACCAGACTCACATGTGCATGCATCTCAATACCCGAATGTGGGAATATTTGGAAAGACCACTCTCCTAGACTGGTTGGAGAAATACACATTCCCTCTAGAGTCAAGTCTAAAGGACTTGAGCAAGGCAAAGCGAGTATATGGCTCATGTGTTCGACGGACATTATCCCATGGAACAACAACAGCGGCCTACTATGCTACAATTGACGTAGCAGCAACGAACCTTCTCGCTGATCTCTGCTTGGAGATAGGACAACGAGCTCTTGTTGGACGCGTGTGTATGGACAACCCTGACATGTGCCCAAGCTACTATCGCGATGAGAGTGTCGAAGAGGGTCTTGAGAAAACGAGACAGACGATTCGACATGTTCAAAAGATCGACCCAGAGTTTAAACTTGTATCACCGGTGCTGACACCACGATTTGCACCAACTTGCTCCAGCGATTCGATGAAGGGACTGGCCAAGATCCAAAAGGAACTGGATCTTCCTGTCCAGACACACGTTTCCGAGAACGAAGGAGAAGTCGAACTTGTCGCAAAGCTGTTTCCGGAGTCGGAGTCGTATACGCAATTGTACGATGATTGCGGTCTTCTTACCACTCGGACGATTCTTGCACACGCGATTCACTTGACCGAAGCAGAGGCAAAGCTGATTGCACAGCGGGGAAGTAAAATCTCACATTGTCCCTGCAGCAACAGTTCACTCACAAGCGGTTCTGCACGCGTTCGATGGCTCTGGGACAAGGGGATTACCGTTGGCCTCGGTACAGACATGAGCGGCGGCTACAGCCCTTCCATACTCGAAGCAGCACGTCAAGCAGCCCTCGTGAGTCGACACGTGGCGATGGGAATGGACGAGGAAAAGGAACGGAGCAAGTTGACGGTCGAAGAGGTGCTGTATCTTGCAACTCGCGGCGGAGCAGAGGTTGTTGGACTGGCTGATAGAATCGGTGGGTTCGAGGAGGGAATGGAGTGGGATGCTCAGTTGATAGGTCTGGGAAGCGTCGATGAGGATGGTCTGGCGGAGGATGACGGGAATGTGAATGTTTTCGGGTGGGAAACTTGGGAGGAGAAGATTGCAAAGTGGCTGTTTAACGGAGATGACAGGAATGTCAAGAGGGTCTGGGTCAGAGGGAGAACGGTCCATGTGAGATAGGCAGGGGACAAAGAGACGAGCCGAGACAAACTGCTTATGTTGTTTCAGATCTTATAAGGAAGACTGACACCAATGCTATTTATTGGTACGGCAGCAGAGCAGTACGATCTCGGTCTACCCTCGTGATCGCCAGCGTCAATGTTTCACTTGGTTTCATACTCATTCAGCCCTAATATGCCATGGCTTAATAAAAAGAGGCGTGCTACGAAGCCATCACAGGATTGTTACTCTGCACTTTTCCATGTCACTTCATCACTGAAAGTACATGCCACTACTGACTTTTGCGTATTAGCTTTAACTAACTGTGTGTATCAATATAACTCCTGCCTACCAAACCGAGGCAGCACACTTTATGTGAAGAAAACACGACAGATCCGATTCGCATGTGAAGTCTTGGCTTCACTGATATATCCTCCATACTCGCACAAAAATGACCAACCATCCTCCTCCGTTATGGTTCATAGCCCCCATATAATGGCCGAAACACCATCTCCAATGACAGACACTCGTAACCGGGAGACCTTGATGTGTCTTTCATTCCGAGACTGCATCACTCCCTAATCGTGCGGCTTCTCACTTCAGCCCTGCGTCTTCTCAACGATTTGTCATATTTTCAAAGTTGATTCCGTTCATCATCGGAAGGGTACATCTCATAATCAGTGTTGAAGAGACTTTGGTTGCCCTCTCTTGTGAAAGAGGTCTCATTGGTCAGATACTTGTCGTTTACGAAATCGCTAGCCCGAGGAGTAATGATCTGTTGGCTGGCACTAGGAGGCCGTCCGCCAAAGGCGTAACGGTCTGTGTGATCGATGTGGTCAAGTCTAGCGCGTGCGAGAACGGCTGGGTTGAAGGCGTTGTTTGGGGTGGGGTTTGCGACTCTAGGGAGATCGGCTCCGGTGATCTCACCTCGAGCGGTCTCGGCCTTCTTGACGTTACGGCCATTGCTCTTGCTGGCCCGGGTAGACTTACTGGCCTTGGTGACTCTGTAGGGCTTCTCTTTATTCGTGGCGTTGCCATTGCCCTGAGGATTAGTGCTGCTAGAGGCATTGTCCTGGATGAAGTTTTTGTAGGGGGCGGCACCGTAAAGACCATTGTTGACAGAGGTGTTGTCTTGAAAGTTGATATCAAAGGAGGCATTGTTCTGAGTACCGCTGTCGATAGAGGCATTGCTGAAGATGCTGGTGTCAAAACCGGCATCGCCCTGAAGACTGTAGTCGAGGGAGGTACTGCACTGAGTACTGTTGCCGAGAGAGGCATTGCTGTAAAGTCTGGTGTCAAGAGGGGTGTTGTCTCGCATGGGATAGTCGAGAGAGGTACTGCCCTGGGTGCAGTCGTCGAGAGCGGTGATTCTTTGAAAACCATTGGTGGTCATGTTAATGTTCTGCATATCATCGGCAGCAAAGAGAGTGTCCTGGGGATTGCTCTGCATAAACCCATTATCCTGAGACCCCAGGCTGAGGAAGTCATTGTTTTGAGGGTTAAAGTTGCTCAAGGCGTCAACCTGGAATTCGTTATCCATCATTGTCCCGACAGGATACCAGTTGCTCTGCATGCCGCTGCTCTGCATGCCGTTGTCCTGCATGTCGTAGTTGTTGAGAGGAGCCCCTTGAAAGTCCATAGACATAGTAGGGGTATTGTCGGTCTGAGTGTATGGTTGATAGGCCCATTGGCCTGGAGGAAGTGAGCTGTTGTTCATGTCGAGTGCACTAACCATGTTGTCAGTGTTGGGAGCGCTTCCATCCTTAGTCAGAGAGTTTTCATCCATGGTATTGCTGAGAGCCATAGAACCGTTGTTGTTGTTGTTGTTGTTGTTGATATGATTGCCAACATCCATAGTATTGTTGACATCAGTAGTGTTGACATGGTCGATTGCGCCTCCAGCATCGGAACTTTCACCGATATTGGCTGGAGTTTCAAATGGAACACTATTGATGTTGATGGGGCCACTTGTGTTGGCATTGATACTGTCGTTTTGGTTGTCGTTGATCGGAGTAGGGGCTTCGGCCGTGTCACCAGTCGCCTCACCAGTCGCCTCACCGGCAGCGGCAGCGGTATCGACGTGGATCGTATCGTCAGGAAAGACCATATTGATGAATTCTGTGAGGTCCATCTCAGGCGGGTTCAGGCCCTGAGACTCTGCTTCCTGTATTTCACGATCTTTGGCGTCGATGGCAGCAATGATTGCTTGAACCCCTTTCTCCTTCTTCGGTTTGTCCAAATTCGTCAGTCGCTAGACACAACATGTTAATAAGTTCCTAGGGCATCAGAATCGTAAGCACTGTATGCAACTCACTGAGTTTTTTGAATTTCGAGCTGAATGTTCTGCTCCTCTGATGTCCTTAATCTCCTTCGATTGCTTTGATTCGGCCTTGCACACTTTTTCATTCATATCTTGTAACATTTTGTTCTTGTAGTCCTGGTGGACGGCATTCCATGCTCCAGCGTTGGCGCCAAGGGAGATAGCCTTGAGGCGCCACCAGTTCATTTGGAGTTGTAACTTTGCCATCATTTCCCTGCGGTTTTTCTCTTTCTCTTCCCGTCGCTCACGTGTTCTCCTTGCAGCTAAGTTGTTGCGTGCAAGAGCGACATCCTTCTGTCTTTTGAGAATAACAACGTTTCTCTGTTTCAGGACTTCCTTTAGACGAGCGTCTTGAACTCCGGGTGGCATCAAGTATAGACCGCCAACAAATGGCTTGGGAGGCAGCTTAGGGAGAGCAGAGAGCGGGGGGATGGGAATGTTTTGAGCCTGAGTCTGATTCTTAATCTCGGCCACAATCATCTTGAAGCGACCATCAACATCGTCCTTGGGAAGAGTAGGATCGGGACCCAAGCCAGCTTCGCTGAGCGTGACACCCCCGAAGCGTATTTTGTGAGCACGAGGGTCCATAGAGCTAGCTTCATACTCCGCCTGAAGCTGGGGGTCAATCGGAGGGTCACTGTCTGCCTGTTGATCATCCGCGCCCATCTCAGAAGATTGGCCGCCGGACAGGCTCACAAGAGCTTGAAGATTTTCAGATACTGGATCCGTCTCTTGTCCAGGCGCGGTTGGGTTAGCAGCAGCACCCTGGTTTTCAGCAGCTTGTCGAGCAGCAGCAGCAGCAGCATGGAGTCTTTTCCATTCGTTGACAGCCAGGTCAATAATTCCCTGGACAACAAACGGTTTGAGAGTGCCTTCTTTTCCGTATCTATCTCTGTGGAATTGCTTGAATGCTTCAGAGAATCCAGGGACTTCCCACCATGCACCAGGGATGGGACCAGTACGGGGTGCCTGGAACTGAAGTTGTTGAGCCGGCTGATGGGGCGGTAGATCGATCGTAGAAGCAGGTGCTTGGGTCCCAGATAGAGGAGACTGAGGTGCCTGTAGAGTGGCTGTAGAAGGAGATGCTTGGATCTGGGGTTGGGCAGGCTGAGGTGCCTGTAGGGCAACCGTAGAAGGGGTTGCTTGGATCTCAGGTTGGGCAGACTGAGAGACCTGAAGAGCAACCGTAGAAGGAGTTACTTGGATTTCGGGTTGGGTAGACTGAGATGCTTGGATCTCAGGTTGGGTAGGCTGAGGCGCCTGTTGAGCAACCGTAGAAGGGGGTGCTTGGGTCTGGGGTTGAGCAGGCTGGGAGACCTGAAGAGCGGGTTTCTTGGTAGCAGGACCCTCTTGGGAAGCTGAAGGTTCGACACTGTCAATAGATCGCTTCAGAGACTTTCTCGGCTGCTTGGTCTTCTGAGAAGGGGGTGCCTGAGTCTGAGATTGTTGAGTCTGCTGAGATGCCTGTAGAGCGACTGTAGAAGGAAGTGCCTGGATCTCAGGTTGAGTAGGCTGAGATACTTGCAGAGCGGGTTTCTTGGTAGCAGGAACCTCTTGGGAAGTTGAAGGTTCGACACTGTCGATAGATCGCTTCAGGGATATTCTTGGTTGTCTGGCCTTCTGAGAGGGAGGTGCTACGGTTTGAGGTTGCTGAACCTGTTGGGGTCCCTGTGGAATAGACAACTGAGATGTTGAAGCTTGCTCTTGAGCCTCCTTAGGCTGTCTTCTTCTGGGCTTCTTAGCAGGGGGCGCTCCCGCCTGGGATTGTTGTGACTGTCCAGCTATTGATACAGTAGGTAAATGGAGAGTAGTTGATGTCTGAGCCGCTTGGGATCCAGCAGCCTTTGGGAAGCTAGTACCAAAAGCTCGGATAGATGCAATGGCTTCTTCTGCAGACCCAGGTAATAGTTGCACTTGAGACAACGGGCGTGCAGGTTGAAGAGGCTTCAAGGGAAGTCCTTCAGACATGGTGTCTTCGGGACGCGAAACCGCGTGGGGAATTAAATAGAAGGGGTTTATGATGTGAAAGTGATTCTGTGATCAGAGTATTGTGTAGTGATTAAGAGCAGATGTGACTTGCGGCAGTGAATAGCTGCACAAGTCGTGGGTGGGAGATGTGGTAGTGCAGTGATGCAGTGATGTGGTTCAAAGAGATGAAATCGCAAAGCATGAGATGCTCGTGATTGGAAGAGAGATAAAAAGAAGACGATCCAAACCGTAGAAGTGTGTTGTGGTAAGAAAGAAGTTTGGGTTTGTGAGAGTGATGTTGTGATGGGAGGAGATGAGAGAGGAGAAAGGAAGAGATTGGGGGGAACGAAGTGGGTGGAGCAACCAAGAAGGCAGAGCAGCAAACGCAGCGAAGCGGACCTCGAAATGCCAGTGTCATTAGAAACAGCGGGCTATGCAGTCGAGACAAGCCAGTGAGTTGCCTACATGGAAATCTTGCAGTGGCATAGGGGCATTTTGAGCTAATGCACTTGGTCACTGCGAGGTATAGTCCGCCTATGACAGTGGAGGCACGCGTAGATAGACAGTTTAGAGGTAACAGACGCGCCTGGAGACGTGATCAAGAAAAGAAAACGTCACGGGCAGAGCAACAGGTTATATCCCATCCGATACAATGGAAGCCATACGCTGCATTTTTGTTTGGCAGCCCACGTGAGCATATCCCATACGTCTTTTGACAACATTCTCTAGATAAGCGATCCTGAGCATGCCCTACTATGTATCTATATCGAATATATAATATTTCACAAGTGATGCATGCCTATGAAGCTATATCATCGAGTGTCTGGCGGACCCTATGCGTTGAAGTCGAGAGTGGAGTTCCATATCCTGGCACTGCAGAGCCTCTATCCCCCACATCAAGTTGATATGCATGGAAATAAACGGCCAATCGCCTGGGTGAAGAAAACACATGACGTGGTTACTCGCGAGGGTGCACGAGGCGTAACATGCCAGGAAAACAATTCCAGCAAGAACGCACTCTGAGAGTTGTTTATATATTTCAAGCTGTTAAACTTATTGCAGAACTATCGAAAAAAGAAATCACCGGTGAGTCATTCGTTATTATTCCTTTTGTCGATGTCTTAATTCGTCTTGGTGGTTTACCCCCCAACTCGCCAACTCGCCCCATTATCGGCCTTCGCTAGTGTCCAAGCTTCCGAAACCCAACCCGGAGGGCCTCTTATATCGTGTCTTCATCGTCAGTGTTTTTTTTTTTTTGGAGTCGTATCGATCGTTCCGCTTCATCACAGCTAACTCGTACCATGGTTCGTGTCGTAGGCAGTGGCTGTATCTATGGCATTCGTCAAAACAGCTCGCCGAATCGTTGATCTATCAAGACAAAAACAACATAAAAACAATGCCACAGCATACAGATATGTCGGGATATATTTTCGAAAGCGCTAGTTTGTTCTGTGTCGATGGACGTGAATAGGGGTTACGGCTGGCTTTGGCTATCAGCAGTATCGTTGGTGATGCACCTACATTAACAACAAGGAGAAAAAGTCATTGGGAGCCAACCAGGAGGACGAAATGATCCATCCAGGTCAATTTACTGAGGTTGGCATGTTCGCTCGTTAAGTCGTTGTCTTACTGAACATACTTGTTCATCATCCCCCTTCACTCTATATTCGCGCCCTTTGTTTGAACATCACCCAGCACTCACTCACATACAACTAGCATCGATCTCACTGCTAACCTCTTCCTTTACCAGTCATCCTACCATCATCGATCGTGAACCATCCCGAGAAAGACACGATTCGTCAAGAACTCAGAAAGATTAATAGGAATTGAATTTCCATATGCCAAAAGACTTGACTTTTCGACAACACATCGCTGTCCGCTTCATGGTATCTAAAAGCACCGTGCCGCTCCCATACTCAAGTCATGTCTCGAGTCCATCAAGGCCGTTATCCACCCGAAAGAGAGTGTCCCAATACGCCGCCGCGAATACGTTGCCCCCTTTTTCCAAATCCCTATGGCTTGCTTGCCGTTATCTTGACCAGAGCCCTGCTCACAATGCCAATCCTGTTCCGTCCTTTGTCCATCGATAAACCGCCAAAAGCTCCCTTCGCCGTTGTTGCTGCTCTCCCAGATCTTCAGGTACACGACCTCGGACCTGAGCAAGAGCGCTACGCATAACTTTGCTGAATTTTCGCTGTCCATTGTTAGTCTTTGCGCTGAGACACCGATTTCTTGAGAGGGACTTACCTGATATTCTGTGCTTAGAGTGACAACACATGCTTCGTGAGCCCGCACGATTGTCTCGCATGCTTTTGCAACACTCGGCGATGCCTCCGACTGCAGCTTATCCGCAATAAGCAGCAACAAGAACGACCCTTGGAGAAGATATATGCCGAAGAAGAACGGCATGAACTCGAGTCCGGGATCGAATTCAAGAATCTGGTTGATCGCTTCAGCCGCAGCAACAGCATGGCTCGTCGATGTGATGAAACCCTGCGATGAGATCCACAAGTCCTCATCATCCAGCAAGTTGATGGGATCCCATTTCCCAGCCAATAGAATATGCAAGACGTGCATAACATGAGTTCCATACGCAATAACGATTCGAGTCTGTATATTGCTCTCGGTGAGGCGATTCGACCCGTTTGTGTGTACTGAGTGGACTGATGGTGTGTTGGCATCAGGGACCCCTGAGCGCTCGTTGCCCTCGTTCTGAGCATCGACTCTTTCCTCCGCTGGTCGGGGCAGGTTCTTGTGTTCGAAAACCTGCAAGCTCTGCTCATATATTTCCAGATGTCGAGTAATTTCTGCGGTCTGCGCATTCCACTCGTGGCCTTGACGAAAGCCGGTTCCGAAACGCGGGTGATTCTTTGCGTGGTGTAAGTCGACAATTTCACCCAGGATTGTCATGAGTGGGAGGAAATATCCAAATATACTGTGGCCTCGGCACTCGTATTGGGGACCATGAGCTTGTGTCATATCGGCGCCATATCCTTCTGGACTCGTTCCCAATAAATTGGGATCTGTGGTAGAATTCGAGTGGCCGCTGAAATCGCCGCTCTGCCATCGGGCATCGTCCATGGGTTGCAACAAACCCTGGCACTCTATATCAAGCAGAAATAGGGGCCGATTGTAACACAATGCCAAATGTCTGTCGACGATGTAAAGGAGCCACCATATTCGGCGTCGCTCCTCACGTTCTTCCTCGCCTACGTATCCGTTACCACTAATACCGCCTTCTCCATCATCTGCGGTGTCAGTGTCCATGTTCTCTTGAGTCGCAGGTGAAGGCCCAGGGGGAAGCTCGCGACCCAGCTTCAGCTCACGAGCAAGGCCCCAAGCAGCGGTCCACCATCTCATACTTGCGCCTTTGTATTCGCTAGCAGAGACGACGACTGCCAAATGAATGTAAGTTATCACGTCGTCAAGACTACCTGCGGCACCAAATGGCCCTGATTCGCCACTTGTAGCATCAAGGCTAATTGAGCCGGGCATGGCCACACCCAACCCACCAAGAGCAACACCATCAGCAACGGGGCTAGGCGCATCGCTTGGTGCCGTATGAATGAGTGGCCGAAGAAGATACACTGTAAGTTCTAAGAGCTTCTGACACGTCTTGGCACGAGCTGATGGTGTGCTGGCGAGGAAAGGAGCGTCACTAGTCTGTGCAGCAACCCAAAGCATGCTTGCCAAGAGGGCTGGTTGGCATGGTCTCGGCCTCGTCTGATCAAGGAAATATCGTTTTCGGAATACGAACCCCAAGACATAAGGTGACATCGGGTGCATCTGGGCCGATGAAGAGGACGCAAAGTATAAGTCGATTAAATCGCAAGCCAGCGGGATAGGGATAAGGTTGTTGAGATATGGCACCAATGGCTCGAGAACAGGATACCGTAACTTGGAGTTATTGAAGGCTGGAGCTGGGACCTGGGACTGGTATTGACCTGGCGGTGAAGCCATTGAGATACCCCATCCAGGTGAAGTTCCCTTCCCCATTGAGTATCCAAGAGGGCTATTTCCCATCCTGAATGTGGGGTTATTGGCAAAGTTGGGAGGACTCTGGGCTTGCATCGAATATGGGAATTCTGCATAACCAGGCATGTTGCCTCGTCCGTTGGCCGCATATGACTGACCGTTGAGCACAGGACCTTCAAGACCCTGCGTCTCATAGCCGTGTGCCATACTTCCGAAGCCATTGAGATCCAAACCGCCGTTATTTTCAATGTGTTCGCCATCCAGAGAGGAACGCCCCATGTGTGGTTGCTCGCTTATGTTGCCAAGGGGGTCGAGGCCTTCCAGACCTTGAGTATGTCGCATCACATCGTCGCCGGGATCTCTGCTCGATTTGCTGCTTGTGCTCGGGTGTCGTTCATTAGATTGCTGCTCCAGTACCATATTCGACGAGTCGAGCCCCTTGTTGCCGGATTGGCCATTCTCAGATGCAGATTCATCAAGAGTCTGGCCGTTGGCAGCCGCCGCCGCCTGAGCAGCAGCTTGCTGGGCCAGTTCCTTTCGCGAGGCCTTTCCTCTCTTCTTCCTTTCGCGGATGTACTCACACCCCAGGCCGAATTCTACAGAAGTCAGAAACACTCCGTTAATGTTTGACCTCAGTACCTACCAATGCAGTGTGCACAGGGGTGTTGGCCGTCGCATTTCGTGCGTAGCTGATTGCACTGATCGCAAGCTCGGCTGATTCTTCTCCTGATGGGTCCTGAAGTGCTGGCGTTACGCGGATGAATTCCATAAGGATGCTGTCGATTCTTTACTTGGGGACCCGACCTCTCCAGATGAGCGTTTGAGAGGGGGACGGCTTGCGAGAGTGGTTGAATCGGATATTGATGGTTTTGCCCGAGTGATTCCAGTCCTGTACCTGACATGGTGCCTTGCTGGACATTTCCATCCGGTGAGATGTTGGAGGAGGTGATGTTCTGGTAAGGTGAAAAACGTTGAAGTGGATTAGACAACATGTTGCCGGTGCTCGCGCTCAACCGCAGACGCTGCGGAGGGTCTTGCGGCAGTAAGGGTATTGTGGGTTCGAGTATCCGTAGCTGGGATAGGATCGGAGAATGTTGTGAGCTATTCCCCTCTCTTGGAGAGACGGGGACAGCTTCACTGATAAACCTGGTCAGCTTGCCCTCCTGCAGGCAGAACTCAAATCAGTTTATGGGGAAGTGCTAGATGTAAGAGGTAGGTAAACAGGGGTTCGAGTCTGATGACGGCTGCAGGCGGGTTGCAGAGGCATCAAAACAGACCAAGATCAACGCGTATTGGTATTAGGGGGGCAAATTTGTCGGGGAGCGGGGACCGCTGAGTGATTGACAAAGGCATCTGACACCTTCGCATTATAGGTAGTGATGGACACAGGGTTTTGGGAGTAAGAGGGTTGTGAGAGTACATACATACGTCTTCCAGTATATATGAGGAGGGCAGGGTGTAAGAAATGGGTTGGCACTTGACAGGGAAAGTGAAGGGATTTGGGGAGATGAAAGAGACGGTTCAGGAGATGAGACAAAGTGAAGGCATACACTTACAGTACCCTGGTCGTTTGAGGTGTCTAGCTGCCGTGGTGAACTCTGGCTAAATAGCTTATTGCCAGATGCGTTGAGATTTGCGGCAATGTCAAGGCTGGACCTCTTCCTCTTTGGACTCTTGTGCTTAAACACAGCTCGACAAGATCTTGGTCTTTGATGCAATTGGTTTTGTGATTCTTGTTTTAGAGAGGCAAGAGAAGAATGGAATCTTCATGTCAAGATTGGTCACCTTATGGCTCGTTTTAAAGAGGCCCAAGTATAATCAAGTCATGTCAGATCAGAAGACTGACTGAGCGACTGACTGACAAGTGGATCCTCGAGGTTTGACGTTGAGTGAGTCGTGAGTGCTATAAAACTCAAAAACTCCCGGAGTCGAGAACCAACTTTGAGACGGAGAATTGGGATCACAAAAGATCAGGAGAAGGAGAAGCAACAGTTATGGATAGATTCGAATGCTCTTAACCAACGATGACAAGGACAATCTTTGATCAGACAGACGGTAACGAAAGAAGGGACGAGAGAAACGGGCGCTGTGTTTTTCTGGAGAACCCCAAGCCCAAGGCATGACCGCTCGTGACTGAAATGTCGGGCGGTACCCAGGAAAACCTGGGCATGGACGGGGCCTGTCGACAGAAACGGGGGAGTACTTTTTACTAGACCAGCATGCCCCAAGAAGCTGCCGCATGCCAAATGGTTCGCTTACTACTCCGTACGGAGAAGTGAGGATCTAGCCTTAGTTAGACTCCAAGCTTGGGAGCGAGGTCCCGCCGAAGGTGGGTTGATGAACAGATGTGGAGTGGTGTAAGAGGTGGAGGATCTTTTTGGTACCATGGGGTGCCTGGGTGCCACTCCTACCAACGAATTGCTTGTCCTTGTCGGTTGGATCTTCCGAGAAAGAAATAATTCTTTTAATTAATGGCTGTCATGTCACAGTCGCAGTCAATCTGGGGTGTCATCATGCTCATGTTCGAGACGTGTTCTTTTCCTTTCGTTTTCCTGTCACCGGCCGGCTTCGAAACTAGCCGTGCGTGTCCTGCTTGTCACGTCTCGTCTCGTCTCGTCTTAGTCTTGGTCTTTCTTAAACCCGCCACAGCAAATCGACATTAACCGTGAACCTGGGGAAATTGACAACCACAGTTCGTCCGCCTGGGGTCAAGATGCAAATGATGCAAAAAGGTGGCAGCCATCTCTAGGATCTCCATCTTATTTATCCAGACAACGACTGGACAGGGTATAGGCGAGAGGCCACTGTCGGTAGCTTCCTCATATGATTGCTACCCATCTAGGAAAAGAGCTGTAGCACGCCCAAGGTCCTGAAGCATGTGCTGACGTCTGAGAGAACCGTCCATTGCCTATGTTGGAAACAATGATGTTATTGACTGAGCTTGTCTTGTTTGTCTTTTGTTCTAATGGTTGTCCCTGTAGGGGAAAGCCCAGGGTCGTTGGATCTAGTGGCGTCCAGCGCGTGGCCGCCCATCTGAGGCTCTCAGACACTGACACACTTACACAGACCTGACAAAGCCGGGCCTAACTTTAGGTTAGCCGAGGCTTGACGTCGAAAATTCTCTCGGCGGGGGGGAAGGGGAAGGGAGACGGCAGAGTAGAACGGCATTGTAGAACTTGAAAGCGCCAAGTGCTCTGCTCGTAAGACGGACGAAGGATGATGAAGGATCTTCGGGCTTCGTTCCCAGGGCCTACGATCCGTTCCGCAAGGTGCTAGAGGCGTCAGGGTATCTACACTACAGCGTGTGCTGTGTGCTGTGAGTGTATGTGTGTGTATGCGTACATATGAACATATCATGGACTTGCACTGCATCTGCACCCACAAAGTGGATTGAAGCAGGGCGCAGGGTAGGGAAGGACAGGGCAGGGCAGAGCAGGACAGGGAACGGGAACGGGAGGGAGGTGTGGATGAAGAATGCTTGGGACTTTCCTATTGCTCTCAGTTCCCCGGATTTTCATGGTCGAGACAATTGACTTTATCCCCTTGTTCTGATGTTCTTTTTTTGCTGAGATTCGAGCTTGAACGTCGATGAGCCAATGTGCTACGTGAACTGAACCCCAGGTGATTGATTGACTATGCGCCTTCCTTAACGGTTATTAGTGCACTGGGAGGGGGACTTGGGGGACTCTTTGAAGTTTGGGGCTCTGGCTTTTTTACACATTCTTCCCCCAATCTCTGAGATCGAGGACAACCAGGGGGGCCAATTAGCTTTGGGTTCGGTTCATCTCCAAGAGCTTAACTTACTTGGATGCTGTTAACCCCCAAACGGGAATTATTCGCGAGCCTGTCTCTCGATTTATTAACTTCTCTCATATCCGATCCTGAAAATTTCCACTTCCAAGTTTGAAGTCACAGCTTTGACGTCTTCCTGTCAAACTCTTCACATCTCCTCTCTTACCAATTCCTGTGTAACCTCTGTTGCTGGACTATATCATCGGTAGCCTGTAGTTAACCCGGCATTTGCGCCCGCATTCGCGCACCAATCAAATTATCGAGAGCCCTGTCAGAGCCTGCACCGGAAGAGCGGATTAGACTCAGTGGAATGTATGTACTGTATGTATGCAATGCCAGGCTCCAGCATAAGTCCAAGCAACCATAGGCGATTCAATCACTCCGAGCAGCATTTGAACCGCATGTCAGGCCAGGGTCTTGGCCACGAGTCGGATGGATACCTACCTACCTACCTACCTAAGTACCTACTGTACAGTACATCCATCGTGATCTCCCCCCAACTCTGTTGATATCATACCGTACCTTACTTGCTGACCTATTGTTCCTACGTTCCTTCACAGCTCCTACGCTGTAAACTAACTCACTTTCCAGAAAGCCAATCTCGCCAATCGCTGCCTCCCCCTCATGACGTCCACCTAGCCACCACCGGAATGTCTTGCTTGTGGCGCCGAGGGTCCAACGGCCTTCCGGGCCGATTTCCCCACACTTGTCCCATCCACATACACCCCTGCTATGTACCTCCTCTTGCTTTATGTATTCTGAACTCTCCCCGGTCAGAGGGCTCCATGAACTGACCCTTCAGTTCGTCTCGACACCATCTTCAACCAAAGACTCGCACTGCTGCGTGTGCTTTATCGTCCCTTGTTCCCGGATACCACGTGGCTCCCTCCTACACAACCTCCTACGTCGCCGTCGATGCCTGAGTTTTTGAACCATCTTTGTGATGTGACAGCCCTTCCACCTCGTTTTCGGCCGTATAGCAGTGTCTATATGACCACTTTATCTGTAACCGCCTGAATCTCAGGTCGGCAAATGCGGTCTGTGAGCCTAGCTGAATTACGGAGAGCTGAGCCGGACATTTTATTATTCAATCGTAATAATATAGCCAAAGCTTACCGTCTAGGAGAGAGATCCCGACTTAAAAGTTGTCACACCGCATTATGGCCAGTCGTGTAATACAATACGAATCCGCAAGTCTACACCTAATCCATCAATTAATTTATGCTTCTGGTTTTGGCTAGTATTCCCTTGACGACCAACTCCGATCCCCTTCTAGTGACTGAAAATTCTTCATCCAAGTCGTGACTCTTAAAAACAAATGCAGCCATATTTACAGTATCGTAGCGGGAATTTTCAGCCCCTTAATCTAAGCCTGGAAGCCACCCACCACGGGATAATGAAGCTCCTAATCCATCAAGCGCTGCTATCTGGTCATTTGTATCGGCTTGCAAATTGCCGTTACCTTCCGTGCTGCTGTTGGGGGTATCCTGATTGTTGCTGTCACCAAACATGAACACAGAGGTGTCCTGTCCGTTGTTGGCCATCTGCCAGGCCTCAAAACTCTGGTGCCACCTTGCGCTGTCGTTCAAGAACCATTCTTGCCCGTCCATCCTCATAGACCGGTTGGATGTTGCAGGATTGCTGACAGGCGGGACACTTGTGCCGACGTTTGCCATGCTGTTGCGGTTGATGGGTGCAAATGCCTGCTGATAAGATGGCATCGATGATGTAACAGGCACAGACCCCCATCCACCCATAGGTTCGGGTCCAAATCCTGCGTTGGATCTGTTCAAAGAAATCCCCTGTTGTTGAGAAAGGATGGTGTTCGACATTGGGGCGCTTGTCAGCATGGCGTCTGTTACAGATCTTTGAGGTTGATGCTGCGGCTGTTGCTGTTGAAGCTGTTGCATCGGTCGAGCCAATTGGGCTCGATTATACGGGGGAAAGGGGCTGTATTCACCCATGGCCTTCATCCCCAGACCACCATCAGAAAGGGGTGAAGCTCCTGCCTGCGAATGAGGTGACGGGACATCAGAGGTGCTGTATGTTCCGTATTTTTCGTCGGCCCGATGAAGCACGAATGCTGCGTCCTCAGGGAGTTCGCAATTCCACTTCCGGGCGAGAACGCTCAGGATACTCAAGGTTCTTCTCGCGCAAAGCCAATCTTCCGCAATTTCTTCGAGGTGTTTTACCCCATGAGTGATATCCCGACGAGCAGTTTTCTCGGGGAGATTTAATAAATGGATTGTACATGCGCTGTGCACCATATACACTGCGATGTTACAAATCTGGCGCAAGTTCCAAAGCTTCTTGTACAATCGAAGCAGTTTTGAGATTGCTCCAGCATTTGCTGTACAAATACGGCGAGGTGAGACATGTGGCGGAAGAGGCGAAGAAGTAGGCGAGTACTTTAGGAAAGGTCGGAAGAGATGTATGTACTGGAGATGGAAGAACATGCTATTCAGGATCAGTCATTTGTGGCTTAGCTGTCCGGTACCGTGTTACTTACTGCATGAGGAGCACATTGGGTAGCTGGCCATCTTTAGGCTCAAACTCCCTTGGGAGTTCTTTTCGCCACTCTTCTAGACGGCGATGCAGCTCACTCAGCTTTTTGAGTTCTACCGTCTTTCCACTGGACCTGCCAATGTGACTTGGATGGTAGAAGAAGGCGAGCAAATCACTGCTGATCTCGGAAAGCTTTGACATCTGCAGAGCAATAGCTCGTGTTCGTGCTGGCTGTTTAAATGACTGGTCAAATCCACTGTCCGTATAAGGCGACCATGATTCCGCGTCTTCGTCGGGGAATACATCGAATTTGGAAACGTTGAACGAACTTTTGGGAATCTGAGGCAGCCTGCCGAGGTAATTGGACCAGCATTTGTCGAATAGATAGCAGCCCCAGAATGTAATTCGCCTGGCATCAATCTCATAATCACTCATTCGTTCTTTGTCGAGCTGGCCAACATCCAGGTTCAGGCCAATATCTTCAGCCATGCGGAAACTCATTCCGCTATAAACCCACCCCTTGGCTTCGCGAGCACAACCGGCTTCTCTCACTGACATGAGTGCCAATGCTTGAACGGTAACTAATCGGGGTTTTTCGTATTCGTCGTTTTCAACAATCAAGCGTTTTGCTTCTGCAAAAAAGTGATCGCCTTTCGTCCGGCTATCGCTAGGGGTACCATAGGCGCCGGCTACACTTGTAAAGTGGCAACCCAAAGCGAGCATAGCGTTGACCAGGAGTGATGAACAGTATGCAGTACCCCTTCCTATCCCGGCCTTGCCTCTCAAAAAGTCTTGGAAGAAGAGTGTTTTTGAGAGCGTGGTAAAGTAAGGATAGTGCCAGTTGAAATACATGTTAATTAGGTGAGTGATGAGCTGAGTGTCCTGGGTGACGCGAGTCCAAGAGGTAATAGGGTCCTGTCCAGTTGTATAATCTTCAAAATTTGGCTCCATTTCTCCTTCATGAGTCGGATCACTCAGATAGATAAGATGAGAGGTACCTCCGATGAAGCGAACGTTACCATTCTCGAGTCTGAGCTCACCCATTTTGCGAGCCAGGTCCCTTTCACCCTGCTCAGGTTGGTCGGTAGTATAATTATCATTGGATTGATCATAATCATCAGAATCATCATTAGCCAATGGAATTGTCGGTTGTTGTGGTTGTGGCTGTAGTGGCTGCTGCTGTTGCAGCTTGATAATATCTTCGGCAACAGCGTCAAGGCTATTGCAGGTACGGATCTTTTGAACAATGCCCAACACATCGTCTTCTTCAGCATTCAATATAGCTTCGATTAGAATCTGCAAGGTCGAATTGCGTGCCTTCATGCTGTCGACCTTTTCGCGATAAACACCTTTCCGGCGATGGTCTGAGTTAGGATCATAAACACACTCAGTTCCATATACGCTGGAGCATGCAGCGCAACTGGGAAGGGCACCATCGCACTTGGACTTGCGTTTACGGCACGCTATACACGCCGTACTCACGCATCGCCTCTTCTGACCGGCAGAGTCGGCGCCTCTGCGTGACTTCTTGCGAGTTGACCCTTGGGCAGTTGTCGATGGACCCGGCTGCACCGCGGTCTTGGGTTCCGGTTCTTCCATGGTGTAACTGAGCAAGCGAAGTCTGGTGATAAAAATGCACGCAAATCAAGCAAATGGCAGAGGTCAGAATATGAGGAGATCCAGATAATAAACACTCTTCGTGAGATGATATGACACGATGTTTTGTATGAATGTGCTGGTTCGTAGGCCCACAACCTAGACTGTGGGGGACGAAATTGTGGTTAGAGGTTGAACGATGATCAGCACCTTGGCTCAGACTAAGCGAATATGAGGTCTTTGTGGTTGGTTAATAGATACGGGCGCGGATGACAGTTTAGATGTGGTAGATTGAGAAAGAATTGAACAGGAGTTGGAGACTGAGCATATAGTCCTCCTAACAACTATTCCATCCTTACTTTGCGGGTTTTGTAATCAACCATGTCTGGTAGGGACAAGGTGAGGGCTTCTGCCGAGTTGACCAACTCCACGGGACTTGTTACCCGGGGTCAACGCCGAAGACAGCCCGGGGTGCCTGACCAAAGTGAGGTGATATGAGATGAGGTGATGATGGGAGGCGATGCAATGAAACCTGAGGTGGTAAGAACAAGATCGTGGATGAAGAGTGAGGAGGAATGGGAATGCGTGAGGTGGATTTCTTGCAGCTGAAGCCTAGACTCTGAACGCGGCTGATTAAGGTGAATCTTCAGGCGACTCCCGACTCGACCTGACCTGACACCGAATGGATGTTTCTTCTGAGACTTTACTAATGTAGGAAAAGACCCTGAGGTAGGCGCACGCGTGGTAAGGTTAAGCGGGAGAAGGAACACTGAAACTGACGTTGGTCAAGGAATTGAGTGGAGGCATTAGCCCAGCATCAGCGTGGAGGGTCCCGCCTCTCCTTGACTTCTGGCGACTCAGAGAAAGGCGTTATGTAAGTCGTCTCTCCTGGACTAGCCACTCTAAACCGAACATTGTCTGGGCCTGGGCCTGGGTCTGATACTATTTCGGTATAGTCTGAACATTCGGCTTTTGGAGGGAATGAAGACAGCCAAGATAGCTTATTGCCCAAAGGTTAAAACACCAGCTGTCTTGTCTATCACATGGGATGGGATAATATTCTCAACAAAGATAATCGACATCTTTCCCGCATAATCCCCCACTTGGGATCGCCCAGCCAAGGATGTGGCTCCTCACCTTTTGTACATACAGTAGCGGCCCGGGGCCCCAGGGTCTATGATAGCGGCTGTGCGACTTAGGCAGGCCGTCCTGATAAGCTCTCGGGAGAGTCCTCAGATTGGCTACAGAACGGTAATCAACAGGTCTGGATTCTCTTTTGGGCCGGGACTTGAGCTGCATTCTTATCCACGGACGTGGTACCCAATAACCCCATCCGTGCTTCTTGTGGCCGCCTTAAAGAAACGAGTTGGCTTTGTACTGCCTTGTACTGCATGTCCAATCAAGTGGACTGTCGGCTCAGCTGCACCTTATCAGCTCGAGGCACGCGCTTTGACTTGTTCGTTCAGACTAGTTGTACCCAAAAACATATGCACTTGTTCTCTCAGTTAACTTCTTATCATATCTCAGTGTGACCGGTTGACTAGAAAGCACAGAGAGCAGCCGTATCAAGCCCCTGACAATCTTTTTGTTAAAGCATGTCCAAGATAACCTCCAAACTTTAAACCAGTATAAATCCAGCCACTAACAGCAACGTCAAAGCTGCCGTCCTTTGCACCAATAGGCCCGCCATCATTGGTGGCTTGAGATTGGGAATCTAATATCCGCTTGATGACTCCTTAAGCCATTTACCAGCCAAGTTGCCGGCCCGTGTACCGATACCCGTCTGCCCGTGTTGTACAGCAGATGAGGCGCGGAGAGTTCTCTCATGTTACGGAGATTATATGTGATTGTTCCAAACCTTATCAATTACCTACGGCCCATTTCTTTTCCATGCTCCCAAAACTGACATCACCAGCTACCTACTCTGTACAAGAACCCAAATCATAATTTCGTAGAAGTATTAATACGTGTGGACTTGCACACTCAACACTGTTTAAGGGCAGGAAAACAATATGCTATCCAGACTTGTCATGCTTTTAACGGTGGTGATACATACAAGGTACATCCGGTTATCTACCGTACACTCTAGAAGGTGGTATATTACACAGGCATCCCATCCGCCTAGTCAAATATCTTCCCAATTCCAAAACCCCATATTTATTTTCATTAACCTCGTCCCAAGTACCAGTTGTGGGCCAGCTGGTTGGTCAAATAGCTGAAAGGCGTAGGCACCTCAGCCATACCCTTTCTTGCGACAGGATGACGCAGGTAGACCGCAGCACAGATGTTGGGATTAACCTCAAGGTAGCGGGGGATGAAGGCAAAGGCAGACATGAATGGGCGAGGACGCCAGGGGGTAACATAGGGTTTAGAGGGATCGATAGGGTTCTCGGAGTCGTTTCTGAGAATGTTGATGAGGCGGCGGGTCTCCTCATGGGTCAAGTTCTCAGTCGCCAAAATATTCATAGCCCGGTCGCGATCTGCCTTATTCGTGATGCCCTCCAGACCTTTCTCAAGGACGTTGTTCTTGAATTGCAACTTCTTCGCCTCTTTTTCCTCCTTACTTAATTTAGAAACTGATTTCTCAGTTTGTGGTTCAGCGGACTCCTCGGCCGATGCTTCAGCTGAAGCTTCAGCATTGGCTGCTTTAGCCAGTGTTGAGTCAGCCTTTCGGAAGGTATCGACAGACTCAAGCTTTGTGATCTGAGCCTGAATCTGATGGAGGAGGTCTCGTGCGTCAAGTTCACGAGCCTCAGGAAGAGACAGGAAACGCTGGGCAGTGTCGCGGAATAGTCGTAAATCTTTCTTCTGCTTAGCAGAAAGGTTTCTCATATCACCCTTGAGAATCTCTCTGGCGGTTGTTCGGAGGTTTTTGACACGGTGTAGCTGCACCTCTCGCTCAACACGCCTGCGCGCGTTTTTTCCAAGAGCCTTTCCATCAGCAGACTCAGCTTCCTCTCCTTCCTTAGCAACAGCCTCGAGAACCTTGGATCGCTTCTTCAGCCCATGCTTTCTGACTGACTCTTCTTGTTGGTCGAGCATCTCCTTCTCACGGCTTTCCATAGTTGTATACTCAGCTGTCTTTTGCTCTCCAGTGCCATATAGAACTTTCTCAACCTCAACTTGGAACATATCACCAGGATTCAATGCGTACGATGGATGGACCATCTGTCAAATGTTAGAGCAATCCGTGATGGAAGTTTTCTATTAAAACAGACCTTCTTGCCGTTCACCTTGACAGCTCCGTGAATGATAAATTGACGAGCTTGTCGTACACTGCTGGCAAACATGGCCCGGAAGACGGCAGTATCCAACCTTCGCTCCAATGGGGCGAATGTCATTTGCATATAAGGTGTCATGTTCTGGAAATGCTCTGAGAGCATATCATTCACATTTCCAAAAGCTCGGCCTCGTTGAGCAGGATGAGAAGGACTTCGGACTGTTGTGCTGCCTTTGGGAACTCTGGAGTATGTCTCGGCGGTCACATTGGATGTCGTCAGACCTGAACCACGACCAGCCGCCTGCTCGGCACCATCGTTGGCGGCTAGGTATTCGGGAGGAAGATCGACAGCGGATTGAAGGCGTCTTGAAAAGAGCCGCACCCACTTCTTCTCGGAAACATGCTCGCCGTGATAACCTCGGGTTTTCGATTTGGCTGCCCATTTCTGCTGGAAAAATGTTGCTCGACTGTTGACTTGGGGCTCCCGACCAGCTGCACGGGCGATGTTAAACAGATTGTACTTGTTCCATGATTGCCTGAGTTTCTATATGGTGTGTCGGTTAGCAAGGCAAAATTCACCTCCTGCGGGGTGGCACAGCCAGCCCGGGACAATTGGGACCAAAAGTTGAGCATACCGGTCTCGTCAGACTATAGTATTTCGTAGGCCGACGCATATTGGCAGATTGAGGCCCACGGTGCTGGGAGCTGGCTCGTCGTGATTGTCGTTAAGAGCCAAATTTTTGGCATCCATTCAGCTGGCTCACCGGATTATCTCGTGGGCCCGGCTGTGGTTCAATTCAAATTCACTCGCTTATGTCAGCTGGAGAAGATGAGAATATGTGGGTCCTCACTGACTTACACGCAGGACGCGACTCAATTAAACACGACGCGTCCCTAGCTCAGAGACGTCCCAGAGGAATTCATGAGTCCCACCAGCAACACCACCATTTTCAAAATCCTTCAAGGTTAAGGATATTTTACTTCTAATACTTTTGAAAGTCCATCTACAATGCTTTCAGCGTCGTCACCTATCACTTTCCCGCACTCTCCACCGCCGGCGAAACGAGCAAAACCCCACGATCATAGCCCTCCTAAACCGAAAGCTCGAGGTCCATTCCTTGTTGAGGACGACGATTCTGATTCGGACAGCAATGGCGAACCTACTGACTCTACTCGTGTGGCAAAACGTCTAATGACCGAGGATCCACGAGAGAGGCCTTCAGATACCATCGCGCAAGACCAAACAACAACTATTGATCTAGTTGATGAGGAAGAACCCTCAAACACTCCCAATGTGCAAGCTCAAGAACCAACACGACTGAGCCAAAGACCAGTCTTCACCACTACGATTTTCAGTAATCTTGTGCCGCAATCTTTCAAGGCAACAACATGTGACGGTAAATCCGTCACAATCAAGGAGCGAAAGGCCAACTGTGCGCCAACATACGAGTCCATGGTCGCGGCTCGATCGAAAACGAAAGAAGGGCGAGCGAAACGAAGCTACTACGGCGTTGATATTCATAATCTCATGAGCGCTGCATCTGCAGAGATCGCAAGTCAGAAACAAACGCAGCCGCAAAGGCCCAATGCGCCTGTTCAATCGGTCGAGCCACGGCTGTCGAACAGCAAGAAGCCCAAAAGAACTCGCTTATGGACGGAGAAATACCGAGCAAGGAGCTTTATGGATCTGTGTGGTAACGATAATACCAACAGACGGGTATTGGGATGGTTGAAAAAGTGGGACCCCGTGGTGTTCCCTGGAGCAGCAAAGTCAAGACCTGTGATAGCCAGACGACCAGGTGCTCAGCAACCAGAAGAGGAGGAAAAGCCTCATAGAAAGATCTTGCTGCTCACAGGACCTCCAGGACTGGGAAAGACAACGTTGGCACACGTGTGTGCGAGACAAGCAGGCTACGAGGTTATGGAAATCAACGCCAGTGACGACCGAAGTCGCGATGTCGTCAAAAATCGTATCCGCACAAGCTTGGGAACAGAGAGTGTCAAAACTGTCAGTAACCGCAAGGACGGAGACGGCCCCCCGAAATTGGCTAAACCAGCATGTGTCGTGGTGGATGAAGTGGATGGCGTTGTATCTGGTTCAGGGGGTTCAGGTGAAGGTGGTTTTGTCAAAGCACTGATAGATCTTGTTCTCCTGGACCAGAAGAATGCGTCGGGTGCCACCACAGAAAATTATGGGCGAAAGACGAAGAAGGGTGACGACTTTCGACTGCTCCGACCTCTGATTCTCATTTGTAATGATGTTTACGCGCCAGCGCTTCGACCACTCCGGCATTCCAATTTGGCTGAGATTATTCACGTTGGCAAACCCACTCTGGAGTCGGTGGTTACCAGGCTCAAGAATATTTTTGAAAAGGAAGGTATCCCTTGCGAGAAAGACGCTGCACGAAAGTTGTGTGAGGCGGCCTGGGGTATGACGAGCGGCATTGACGCTAGACGAGGAGCTGAGAGCACAGTGGAGGGTGACCTCCGAGGTGTCATGGTCGTTGGTGAATGGGTAGCGGGACGATTTCGCGCATCAAATCTGAAAGGAAAAGGCTCTCTCACGCGGCAATGGCTGGAGCGCAATGTCCTTCAAGACCTAACCAGCGGCGCTGGTGGTGCTCGAGGTCTTGGCCGAGGTGGTGTTAAGGACATTGTTTCACGCCTCTTCCAAGAAGGAGGCGGCTTTCCAAAGCAAGCAATGGATCTGTCTCAATCCAAAACACAGCATGAGCAACCGCAGGCTGAGCTGGGTTTCGGCGAGTATCAAAAGAAGCATGCCATGGAAAGACTTCGGCAAATGATTGATACAAGCGGCGAAATCAGCCATATCATGACGGAAGTTTTTACGGAATACCCAAATCGCGAGTTCAACGATGATCTGTACCTTAGCAAGCCTAATCAAGCATACGAATGGCTGCACTTCCACGACACATGTCAGTCACGGCTTTATGCTAGCCAGGAGTGGGAATTGGCACAATACCTCAGCCAGCCCGTTCTAGCGTGCCATCACCTTTTCGCATCCCCCAAGCGCTATCTTCCCAGCATGGGCTACGATCGCCGCTGGGGTGGTGATGCGGAGGATAACTCTGCGCCTCCACTGCCATTCTCTGGTTCTCGAGCTGACTACCAAGCTTTCGAAGCAGAGCGTCAGAATAGGACTCAGCTTCAGGCTTTGCAGGGACAGCTCCCACCGACACTGATGCGTTCGTTCCGCAGCGCTGAAGATGTTGCCGCCGAGTTCCTCCCTTATCTTGCACGTATTGTCTCTCCGGACGTCAAGCCCGTTGTGGTGGGTGGTAGTCAAGGATCCACGGCTAGCGTACGCAGGGAAAGCGAACGTGCCATGGTCAAACGTGCAGCTGATGTTCTTGCCGATGTTGGTATCGAGCTGCAGAAGGGAAGAATTGAGAGTGAGTCGCTCACCAATCGGACACCACAATATGTGTATCGCATGGAACCGTAAGTCATTCTCTACCTCGAACAGGCGAACACAACTAACATTGCTACAGGGATCTTGATGTTCTGGCCACGTTTGAAACAGCTGCATCACTTCTTCTACCCTCGGCAGCACCTACACGCTATGCTGTTCGTCAAGTTCTCGACCAAGAACTGAAGCGAACATTAGTGGAACGGGAAGCTCGCGCTCGACAGTCCCGCTTCAAAGCAGGCAACCCACTTGGACACGCTGAGCACCTCAGCACAGAAAAGATTATGGCTTCCAAGAAACATGCGCTCGAAGCATCATTTCAGGAGACTACACTCATCAAGCGTGATTTCTTCGGCCGAATCATAGAGGCGCGGCCGCTAGCTGAGACGACGAAGAATACTCCCGAGCAGCAAGCCAAGCAGGACGAAAAGGAGCGCAAGGTGTGGGTGACGTATCATGAAGGATTGAATAACGCTGTGAGAAAACCAATGTCTTTGCAAGAATTTATGAGAGGATTATAAGAGCACGGCACTATGGAGGGTCATAGATTTGTGAATAGCATTGAGTCAAATTAGCATTGGTTGCATAGCGATGTTGAAATTTATCCTTAATTTTAGAAAAAGTTCCGACGCTATAAAGAACTCATGTATCTAAACCTCTCTACATCCAAGGCCACGACAAATTAACAAATAACAAGTCTCATCAAACACAGCTCGTCTAGAGTTTCGCTTTGAGGGTGTCCTGCTTAGGTCCAGCCTTGGGCCTCTGAGCAGGCACAGACAAAGGATCATACACAGTAGATGAAAGATTATCCGATGGTACAGCAGAATGCTGGAACAGACTTCGCAGGTCAAGCATACCGGGATGCAAATCCTCGATCTTGCTAGCACCAATGAGGCGCATGTTCATTTCCAGCTCGTCCTTCAGCAGCTGCATAGCTCGTACAACACCAGCCTCACCATAAGCACTCATGGCGTACAGGAAAGGTCGTCCGATACCGACGCCACGAGCACCTAGGCAGAGAGCCTTGAGGATATCAGTTCCACGACGGATTCCGCCATCGATGAAAATCTCAATCTTGTTCTCGAGACCGCGCTCGCGGAGAACAGGCATTGTCTCGGCGAGAACCTCAATGGCGGACCGGGCAAACTCAAGCTGGCGACCTCCGTGGTTGGAGAGAACAACACCCTGGCAGCCGTAGTCAATAGCCTTGAGGACATCTTCGACGCGCTGGACGCCCTTGAGGATAATAGGCATGGACGTAATACTCTGGAACCAGGCAATGTCCTTCCAGCTCAGTGCGGGGTCAATGAATGTCGAGATAGCGCGCGCAGCACCTTGGCTGTTATCCGTGTCTGTGCCCTCTTGGACGTGGGAACCAGGATCGGTAAACTTAGATCTCATATCCTTCTCGCGACGTCCCAGCTGGGGCGCATCAACGGTGATGAAAAGACCCTTGCAGCCACGCTTCTCGGCATGTTGCACGATCTTCTTAGTGATAGCACGGTCCTTGTTGACGTAGAGCTGCAGCCACTGGATCTGATCGCCTGCTTTTGCGTCCACAATCTCGTCAAAGGAGCAGGATGCAAGAGTAGGTATCATCTGAATGATGTTGTGCTTTGCTGCGGCGCGGGTGAGGACGACTTCACCCTCTGGGTTACCGAGTTTACCGAGGGCTGTGGCTGTTACATAAACGGGGATGTCTGTTTTTGTGCCGAGCATGGTGGTTGAGAAGTCGATGTTTTCCACGTCGACGAGGATTTGAGGGCGAAACCAGATGCGATGGAACGCGCTGTGGTTCTCCCGCATTGTCTATTCACATTTAGATAACTTGCTCAGTAGTTGTGCAAGGAAAACTTACAATCTCATCGTCGGCAGCGCTGGAGTAGTATCCCCATGCAGTCTTTGACATCACACGCCGAGCGACAGCCTCAAAATCGAAGAGGTTATAGCATTGCGACAGAAGAGGCTTCTGCTCAATGCGCTGCAGTCGTTCCTCTTCCTCTGGGTCTACCTCTTTCTTCTCCTGCTGAACGGTGCCCATATCGACAGGGCCGAGATGCTTGGAGGCATCAAGATACTTGTCCAGGGTGTCGGGAGGATGAATTGGTTCGTATTCTTCGGTAGCATCTTTACCCTGGCACGTGTTAGTAGATGAGTGATGTTTAGTAAAGGGTGAGACCTACAGCGTATTTGAGAATGATCTTTTGACCTCCAGGGTGTTCTGCAAGTCGTCAGTCTTATCCAGTGTTCACTTTTTGAGCGTATCATACCTGGCAAAAATTCTGTCACGTCATATGCTTTACCCTATCGCATTCAAGTCAGTAAAAGTCGGTAAGTCGCAACTCTATTCATGGGGTCCATACGTGAACGATAACCCAGCACGACTTTGCGCTGTTGTGCTCAGCAACCTCGCCGCCTTTCAACACCATTTTGACAGTATTCGATTTGTTGTTTGTTGCAAGAAACAGGCATCAACTGAAGGAAAAAAGAGGAGCGCGTTGCCTTTTGCCCGAGGATGAATGACGAAATAGGCTCTTGATCGACAGGGTATAGCCTATATGTGGATATCTTGCGTCTAGATCTTGGGAGACAAAGTCAAGCAATCAAAGGCCAAAAGATTCAGGAGTAAAGTGGAAGTGAGAAGATGAGAAGATAAGAGTATAAGAAGAATAAAAGTACAAAAAACAATCCCTGGAGAATCCGAACACGGAGACCGGATAGTCAGGGAATAACGGGTAGCGGAACGAAGCCGAGTCGGTTCGGCGACATGACCGGTCTGAAAGTTCAACCTCCCGGTTCGAGCTCAGTAACCTCAGTTCACTTCTGCGGGGAAAGACTCCATAAATCATCTTGAACAGCCTCTAAAATTGCCTGTATTACTCCCAACATGCACCATCAAGTCTAGCGCCCAATTTTAGTTGGGGTTAAACAGCTCGGGCAATCGGGGTAAAGTCATGCGGGGTGCCTGGGGGGACTTTTTAGCCTCATTACACCGCAACCACAACCTCGGTTTAAAGTGTGGCGAGTCTAAGCTCAGGTAACCTTATAAGATGAAACAAATGTTGTTGGCAATTCTTCTATAGTTATGTCGTATTCTTCCGCTCAGCTCTCGTAGCTGTAATGCCTGAATACAATTGCTTTTCCTTTCATCACCATATCCCTTCTCTTGAGGTCAGACAAATGCATCATAGCCAAATGTATCT
This sequence comes from Fusarium proliferatum ET1, assembly GCF_900067095.1. Classification (NCBI taxonomy): domain Eukaryota; kingdom Fungi; phylum Ascomycota; class Sordariomycetes; order Hypocreales; family Nectriaceae; genus Fusarium; species Fusarium proliferatum. The sequence goes on from NW_022194791.1 coordinate 2,577,156, forward strand.
CAAAATTCATCGGCAATCATAGTAGTCGTCTGTTTACTACTATGTCACCCCCAGCTCCTGAACCCGACGACTCGCTTTCACTTTCTAATTATTTCCATGCATTCAGCCCTGCCCAGGGATCATTTTGCTGCTGTTGCTGAGGGACTGCTGATTGAGGATGCGCACTCTGTGGATAAGCACTGTTTGGGTGCGCGCTGCTAGGTTGATTTCCATAATGAAATGTCTGTTGAGGTCCAAGCGGTGGTGGCCCAGGAGGTGGCGGAGGTGGCACGAATCCAGGTGGCACATAGCCTCCCTGTGTCTGTGGTGTAGCTGAAGCTCCGTATCCTCCAAATGATTGAGTTTGTCCGAATGTTGTCTGGTTAGGAGGCGGTGATGCAGGGCCCCGGTAGCCTCCGATGTTGAACGACGTTTGGTTCGGGGGAGGCGACGTGGGTCCGGGTGTACGTCCATACTGACTTGGATTATATGTAGGCTGCACGAAAGTGTTGATAGGAGGAGGTCCGAACGATTGTGTTGTTGGTGGCGGAGAAAAGTTCTGGTATGCTTGTTGAGCCAGGGTCTGTTGCTGCACCGGAGGTGAGTTCGGCGCCTGATACTGGCCTTGGTAATTGGTTTGCGGATATCGAGGATTCTGTCCCTGTTGATACTGTGAGGGGGGTGTTGGCCGATTTTGCGTCTGAGGCTGTGGCAATGACTTGGAAGGGTCTATCGACATTCGGTCCATGAGACCCCTGAGTCTCTCTCGCTCCATCTCGGCCTGCGAGTTCTTGCTCGATGACCGCTCCTGCTCAATTTGGTTGAGTAGCTGCGCGCCCTCAGATCTACGGTTGTTGACAAAGCTGTCGACGTTCTTCTCCAAGCTCTCTACTGTCTCGCGCATCTCAGTATACCAATTTTTGGCGCTCTGTAAGCCTGCGACAAGGTCCAGGAATTCCTGGTATGCGCGCTTATATCGGTTGATGACTGATGATCGCTGCCGCTGGATTGCCTCATATTTGCTCTGTTCCGATTGAACTCGCTTATCCTGCAATAATCTGTTGAACGTGTTCGTGAGCTCCTTCATCAAAGCCGACTGCTTGTGATTGGCTTGCAAAAGTCGGTTTTGATGAGGCCGGAACTTTTCCAGCTCTTGCTCAAAGAGCTGCGTCTCATAATTAGATATAGACTTCTTATTCAATATGAGAATCTGGGAAATATCGTCGTTGTGGGCCTAGCAATATTAGTCCGGCTTCTGATTGAGTACTAGTGACTTTACTCACCTTCTCCTTCAAATCCTTCAGCACCTGGTTTCGTTCTCGCTTGATAAGGTTGAGTTTCTTGAGAATATCCTCAACCCTGTTGATCTGATCCACAACACTAGGGCCCTCTTCAAAATCGTCATCCAAAAGATTCGGCTCGATGCCAGCTGGGCTTGTTGCGTTACTTCCCCTTGCTCGCGCTTGTGCAACGGCACGTTGAAACAGCTGGTCGACTTCTCCTGACTGGGCAGCCCGTCGCATTTCATCAAAATCCATTTCGTTCTGTCGAAGTTTACCCGCTAGCTGGTTGTCACTCCTTGATGCCTCATCTAAAGCCTCACGGTAATGGCGAATGTCGCCCCGTAATGTCGTTGTGAGTCTCGAGCTTGGCTGCTGTGTCCAGTCGTTTTCATACTTGGATCGCATTTTTTCACATACACCTTCCTCCATATCGAGTTGCTTCGTGCTCTTATCCAGGATCATGAGGATGGAATCCTTCTCGGACCGGAGCGAATCGAACAAGGTTACCGGGTTGTCTTGGTCAGAAACATCGGCGCACCACTGCCGGAAGTCCTCGTCAGGCAGGATATCCTGGTCGAATCCACCCTTGAGCACTTGCAATGCTCCTGGCAGCCTCAAATAATCCAGGCTAGCTGCCATTTCATCATTGGCCGTTTCCACCCGTTCTGCCTCAGCTCGTACAAGCTTGGCTTTCTCTTCATCATATAAGCTGGCAGACTCCGTAACAGCAAACGGCACGATTTTAGCGAAAAGGTCAGGTCCAGTGATTCGTTGAATGTCTTGGCCAGCATATAGCTCGCTGACAGGAATTGGCTTCGCGGCTGGCAGCTTGGCGACGGCTTCCAGGCTGGCCTCGGCGGGCACTTCTTGATGGTACACATAGTCATTATCTCTCAAAGCACTTTGCAGCTGAGTTTGCACTGTTGAGTGATGTCTTTTCGTAATTTCCTGAAGAAATCCTCCACAGTCGGCACTCAGGTTCGAGCTCATGGGAACCGAGCTAGGAAAGTTCCTAGCAATGCGCTCGGCTTCTTTTGCTTGGGCCTCGGCAACTTGCAGTCTTCCAGCAGCGATACCATGCTGGTTAGCCTCATCATCCGCTAATGCTTGATAGTATTGTGCCATAGAGTTCAGCAGGTTGGTTTTGATCTGGTGCTGTTAGCGAACATACAACATCAAGAATGAGCCATGTTGAATGGCGACGGGGGAATCTACCTGTATCATTAACAGCCACACTTTCTCAAAAATAGCCTTGTTCACATTTTCCTGGACACCTTCAAGGGCCTGGCCATATAGATAGCCAGCCTGAGCAGCCAACTTTGCGAGCAACCCAATCTTTTTCTTATCAGCAATTTGCTTTTCAAGGAATACTTCCTGAGCCTGCGCGAGCATGATATGAATCAGTGCCTTGACAGTCTCTCTACTAAGGTCGGATGATGGCGCATGGAGGAAGTTTTCGTTGATGTAAGTGAACATGCCAGCTGAAGCCTGAAAGTTGTGATAGGCAGTCTTGAGGGCGGACTCCTCAGCGCGGTCTTGAGCAGCAGCGTGACAGGAGAGAACAGCAGAGATGTTGAAGATGATAGAGGCTTTCTCGAAGGCGAGCGAATATTGCGCAGTAGATTTGTGTGTGAATGCGTCGAACCTGATTACAGAAAATCAGCAGGTGTCAAAAGGTGCAGCGCACCATCCAGTCGAACTCGACCTCGGGGAAACGAACCATGTAAAGGATATCTTGATGTGCTGCTCATCAACAGGAAATCGTAGGTCAAGAAGCTCGAGCTGCCCATAGTAGCGATAAAGCATATCTCGTCCAGAAGTGCTATCCTTTCCAGCGCCACGCACATCTTGTCTCAATCGATTCAGAGTCGCACACTCCTCTGCATAGCGTTCTGGATCATCGCCATAAGTATCGCGAATATAACCCTTCAGAGGCTCAATCCAGTCAATCTCGTTGGTAGCCTTGAGGGGCACCGAGATCATCGGAGACTGTGCCATGTCAGGCAACAGCTAAAGGGCGAATAGCGTAGTGGCGCGATCGGATAGGACTACGGATCGAGGTGAGGGAGAAGAAAGGTATGTGGCCAATATGCAGCTGAGCGTGGAGATGTCTGCTGGAGCTCCGAGTTGGCGGTCGCACAGATGCAGCTAAGGGTTGCAGGAGATGCCGGGTGGAATGACAAGGCTGAGGAAGAGACAGATCAAGTCCCTGGATATTAACGACGATAGCCGGCTGGCCGCTTGCAATGCGACCCGATCTATATACGATTCGAAGTGCGTGGTAAGAACGGGAGTAAGAGGCAGATCGTGAGAGGATGGTTTGGGGGCGGTAGCGGGGACAGCTACAGTACAAGCCGGCCAAGAGCTAGAGAGACCGCAGAGCCAAATAAGCCCGAGGGAGATGCAGCTGGGATGCACTGTTGACAGGGGCCGTCGAAGGGTGGTGTCAAGAGGAAATCTGTCAGCGAAAGCTGCAAGAAGACACACCAGTCGACAGTAAATCGTCCCACGCAGATTGTGAGGGACGAACAGAGACGTGTCTTGGTTTAAGTTGAGTCGAGGTTGAGAGTTTGATGGAGAGCGGGGTCCGTCAGGCCCAGTTGGTGTACGGCGGTGACGAAATAGGTCCAGGGGGCCGTCGAAGCGCGGTAAGGGTACCTAAGACATGAGGTAGGCCCAGGAACAATGTTTTGTCACATTCAGATGAGGGCAAAAAACACCGCAGTTTACTCTGGAGTGCCGCAGCTGATGAAATGGATAAAAGTCTAGACCCGTGGCATGTACAAAAAGGTAGCTCTAGAGACGGCTAAATTTGGGCGGAAGCACTTTGAGCTGGGCCACCTTCTGATTTTGGAGACCACCCGACATTACAGAGCTTACCTTCTGTACTGCGCCTATGGAGCATCGTCTAATTCACCAACTGTAACTATACGGTATGGAATGCCCACGCTTAATTCATGCATACATCCTACAATATTCAATGCCTGCGATAGATAGTCATCTTCCATCACCACTGGCTCATGATAGCCCCCGTCGCCGTCTCATCGTGGGATATATCTCCACTCAAGCACCCCAGGGGCCCAGAACATGAGCTTTTAGTGCCAAACCGCATCAACAACCGCCTGATGGGCCATTTTAGGCCCAATATCAACAGCCAGTAACGTTGCAAAGGTGCCTTGTAAACCAATTCTCGTCCCGTATCTTGTGGCTCGACTATTCCTGGCTTGTCTAAGCCTCATTGATTAACCGCCGCCATATTGTCCTCTTCACTTTAATCCGACACTATCACAGACCGATAATAATGTTGAGTTCGGTTCGTGATAACATTCATGGGCCGCGTTATTACTTACGTGGAGATATGCGAATCACAGCTGCCTGTTGATACTAGCTTCGTCAAATGCGTACTACGAGCTGATGAATACACTAGGCATCACAGTTTTCAATGCATGGGACTGGCCAGATTGGTTCTATGGACAATGGCCGTCAATATTCATATCACTTCCTGAATAGCTTCCGGTGATCTCGACTCAGACCTGCAAGGCGATTCGTTCGACAATCACGCCAAAATGAAGCCTCATCATTATCATGTACGCCAAGACATTTTTCCCTCCCGGCCATCACACTTTCTTGGATCAATAAAATGGAAACTATTCTACTTATTTGCTTGGAGTCACCAGTCGGGGCTCCCCAATCATCTCAATCACATCTAATCACAACCCAATAGAAGCACATAGGAAAGACCTATTCATGTTTGCTTCGTAGTCCATGCATGAAGCATGTCATATGTTCAGGCTCACATCGATTGATAGGTAGAGAACATCCTAATGGTCTGCCGAACTATCAAAGTTGCAGTTGGACCATCAACGATTTGCTCAACTCGATATCACTCACATACATACAAAAGACCCTCGTCTGATGACTCGGGGCTAATGCAAGTGACGCTGGCCTCATCCTAGCCAGGAACGCTCGTTCTATCTACCATTGGTCAGTTCTTCACAAAACCAACAAGGAATCCCGCCCCAATCCGTAGCAATGAGCGGCCCGCTTCTGCAGGGGTCTTGATCCCTCTCAAAGGGTCGCCGCGGCCTATTATGCGACCCCATCTCTAACTATTCCCAACCGTTCGCTACGAGTTCGAGATATGACCAACCTTGTCAGAAGTCTATAAACCAAGTGGTATACATAGAAGGTCCTACCTCTATGTATCGGCATCCTGAGTTTATAATAGAGGTGGAAATACATGGACATACGAGATGGTCAGATACATGAACTCTAGTTGGGCAGAGTTACATCAGACCATCTCAAGCTAGCCCCAGGCTCACTTGTCACACCGCAAACTGCCTCGATGTGTCGGGTGCTATTGACGGCGGGGCTGATCACTCTTCCAGTAAAATAGCCGACGGCTTGCATTTCTTGATCGCAAGACTGATCTGAGCATCACCGGATCCACCTGTTGGTCTCTAAATTGAAAAGTACGACTGCCGACGATAGGTCATTGCCGGTAAGTCAGTATCCACTATTCACGTTCTGTACACTGGAGTGGTTCGCGCTGTAGATGACTGGTTGGAAGGTTTCGAGGGGATTCCAGTTACTTTTTATATATAAGAATATCCCGTGCTTATAGCTGTGTTCTGACCAGTATCTGTACATTGATTTTTGATGCGTGGCATGGTCTCATCCCTCATAATGTGTTTGCGAACTGATGGTCACGAGAGACCTGGTTACCGAAACACGTATTTAAGTCCAAGGCGGCTATTTATCAAGTGATTACTATATCAATAATAACAAGCCCCTTCAACGAATCGTTCAAATTTGAGAAATCCATCCTGCGTTCGGTGTCCAGGGTAAGGTTGCATTAGGATGGTATATGTAATACAACGATGCAGACGCTGACTCTGCGAGAGTCAGATTTAGCAGATACCATAGCCTAGGTGGGCGTACAGCATATGTGGACGCTGAGATGTCCTTTATGTAGTCCTGTGACGTCCATGAAACAGCCCCGGGGTTTTCGGCGAAGGCATATAAAAAAGCGGGCCGTACCCGGAAGCTAACGTCCGGCCGGATCGGGATCGAATCTGGAAAGCCTCCATCTTCTCTCGGCTCACGTGCCAAGTCTCTTGCGAAGATGTACGTATCTCTATTTAATGAGGGACCAACAAGTGATGTAATTATACTGGGTCTATCGAGAACTTCGCATTGTACCACGTTATGACCCTGATTCAATTATCATTGTTGCCTGACGTCAACGATAGTGATGACAAAATGACGATGGATTCGGCTGTTGGAACTCAACATTATATCAGCCGCGAGTGGCCATATATCAATGAGAATTGCTACTGTTTAGTTGCCCACTGTCACTCATCCTGAAGAAAAATTACACTTCTTTGCATTGAACCTCAAAATGTCGACACCAGCAGCTCCCTTCTATCAGCTCCGTTGCGGCTGCAACCAATACCCATGGGGTAAACAAGGTTCTAACTCTCTATCTGCACGACTCTGTGAAAAGACGCCGGGATGGGATGGGAATGGAAAGAAGAACTTCAAGATTGACGAGGACAAGCCATATGCTGAGATGTGGATGGGCACATACCCCGTGCTGCCATCCTATATTGCTAGCACGGGCGAAGATCTCCAAGACGTTCTGGACCGATACCCCAAGGAACTGTTGGGGGAGAAAATCATTTCGAAGTTTGGACACAGCAAGCTTCCATACCTTCCCAAGGTTCTCTCTATTGCGAAAGCATTGCCATTGCAGGTCCATCCTAACAAGGAGTTTTCGAGTAAGAAGCACAAGGAGGACCTAGACTCATTCACGGATGGCAACCACAAGCCAGAAATCGCCCTCGCATTGTCCGAGTTTGAGGCTTTTTGTGGCTTCAAACCTGTTGAGGCTATCGTGGATATCTTACGCCAGAAGCCTCTGAGACACTTCCTTGTCGCCGGTGGCGCAACTGTCGCGGATGAGAAGCTCAGTCAAGAAGGATTGAAGCAGGTCGTTAAAACTATTTTAACATCATCTGACGAAGACATCAAGAAGGCTTTTCAGGCAATCCGGGAACTCCCCGACTCTGCCTTTACGGGACTTAACTCAGCCATTCCACAGGTTGCCAAGAAACTCGAGAAGAATTTCCCAGCAAACGACCCTGGTAATCTGGTCGGACTGTTGTGTATGAACTACATGCTTCTCCAACCGGGCGAGGTCATCTTCATCCCAGCAGGCGGGATTCATGCCTATATCCAGGGCGATATCATTGAATGCATGGCACGTTCTGACAACGTTCTCAATACTGGATTTTGCCCCAAAGCCGAGCGAGACAATGTCGATGAGTTCTGCTCAGTGCTTAACTGGGAGCCCACGACCAAGTCACAGACGACACTGCAACCAGAAACTTATCCTGGAAGTAAAGAGGGCAAGACCCAGCTTTTCAAACCACCTACCAGCGAGTTCAACGTGCTTGCGACTGACTTGAAGTCTGGTGACCGTGAGGCATTGAGTGAAGGTGGTCCCAAGATTATGCTTGCTACACGTGGAAGCGCAAGTGTGAAGGCAAATGATCAGTCATTTGAGCTGTCCGAGGGCCATGTGTATTTCATCGCTCAAGGAGTGAAGCTGGATATCACTGCTGGCAGTGGTGGTCTGTTGCTGCATACTGCGGTTGCGGAATGATTGGCTATGATGTTTAACGAAGGAGACGGTTCAGCCTGTGAAATTAGTTTAGATAGGTAATGAATGGAAGAGGCTCTTAAGCGTGTAGTTTAAACAGATGTCGCAAAGTCTCGTGTAAGAAGCTCAAGTTCAGTTCTAAACCATTGCACACGCTGAACTTGGAGATACAGTCGTTTTTGGTTACATATTCACCTGTATGTTCCTTCCGGCGTACTGGTAAACTGAACGGGAACTGATTTGATATTGAATCTCGTTTACCGGCCATTGCGGCATGGAGGAAATAGCTAACGGTGTAGGTTCGACTTTAGTTGATAGTGTCCTAGACGGATCCGCCTGTGAAAGTCCGGGTCCATGTATCAATACCAAAACCTTCACAAGCCGTTTCTTTTCTTAGGTATCTCGTATGAGGCTCCCCGCAACCACGATACTTAACCACCACATAAACCAAAGCCAAATGATACAAGTACGACTCTGGATAACAGTACGGTTAAATTCTAGTGCAAAAAGACAAAAACATACAACAGCGGGGATTCGCTGGTCGTCACCGACCCAACTACTAATCCGCCGGTTAGTGGCTTGACTATGGGAGAGCAGACGGGATCCCGTATTTTCCACTACCTATGGTCGTATGTACTTATTGACTATAGGAAGAAGATTATATCCTTAGCCCTTTGTTCCTGTTAATCTATAGCGCCTGGAGTACGTTACCGTAGATCCCGTTTGCGATGGATAACGGAACTCCCAAAAGAAAGGGTGAAACCTAAGGTATTGCTTCATTTATGAGAATCTGGTGAGGAAGGAAGGGGAAGGTTGAGAAGTGGCTGTGATGTGGTTGCGGGTGGTGTTTTAGTTTTAGGCAGGCATGGAGCATTGGCCAGGCAGGTAAGGGTGCACTGTGTTAAGTGTGCCACTGGGACGAAAGAACGGACAGTGCGACTGCTCCGTGATTCACACTCATCTTCGCCTTCTTCTTTTCACAACTTCTCAACACTCTTTACCATGAGATTCCTACACATGCAAACAATTCTCGAGGCTGATCTCATATATTTGAACGATCTGGAAATTGAACGATAGGAAGCGCTTACTTCGTCCAAGTTCCCTGAACGCCTCCCTTATTCTGGGCATTCCACTTTAGCCAACACGCTGTTTGCGTCTAAGTGTTGCCAATGTCTACATTCAACGGAATCGTATCTGAATTCCCAGACATCAGAAGTCAGTTAATCTATGAGAAATGGTGAACATGGTCTTACAAAATCTCAGTTGACTTCTTTCGGCGCAATGCCGGTGCACAACCACCACTTGCTTGTTTCCTAAGTCATGTTCACAGCGACCACTTGGCTGGGATTGAGAGCCTGCGATCTCCATTGTACGTCTCCAAAATTGGGTTGAGTCTTCAACTAACTTCAGATCCAGTGTCTACTGCTCAGCAGCTACCAAAGAGATCCTTCTTCGTCTTGAACGATATCCTTGTCGCATCAACTATGCTAAGGGGGTGCTGGAATCAAGACAGCAAACCTTCAAGCATCTCCACAAAGTCTTGGTATGTATACAATCTATTTCCCCGACCTCGCACTGAAGAGAATAGAAACCCTTGCCTATGGAAACGCCTACGTCGATCGAGCTTTGCCCGGGCCGCGAGATCCAGGTAACTCTTTTTGACGCCAACCATTGCCCAGGGGCGGTGATGTTCTGTATGTTGACACCGAAAAACAATCTTTGCTGTTTCTAACCGAATAAAGTGGTCGAGGGAGACAGCAAAGCAGTTTTATACACCGGAGATGTTCGAAGCGAACCATGGTTCGTGAATGCTCTTTCCCGGAATCCGAATCTCATCGAGTACACGTCTGGGATTAAGACTCTCGATAAGATCTATCTTGACACATCTTTCACTGAGAATGTGCCTTTTCAGACAAAAGCCCAAGGCATCGCTGAATTGTTGCGAAAGGTTTCCCAATACCCTAGTGATACCATCTTCCACTTACAAGCCTGGACTTACGGATATGAAGACGTCTGGCTCGCCTTGTCTAAGGCTTTAAAATCTAAAGTTAGTTAGGATGACCTCATAGTACGCTGAACTGTGGTCACTGATATTAGCAGGTTCATGTCGACGATTACAAACTCCGGATCTATGGTTCGCTCAAATCAAAAACCTCCGACTCGAGATTTGACACAGACATTCATCTAACTCCAGAGTCACCGGCTCTGACTGGCCACATGTGTGGCAACACGCCACATCCAGGGTGCTTAACGTCAGATGAAAATGTTCGCTTACACAGTTGTGAAAAGGGAAGCTTATGCGAAGTGGCTCAAAGACCTACCACTATATCTATTCAACCTATCGTTGCGCACCTGCCTACAGGAGAGGACTTGACCGAAGTTGGTGTTGGCGGCGGTGGAGTTGATCTTTCACGAGAAGCCGAGTTGGAGTTTCTGGACCAAGCTAGCTTGGCCACGCTGTTCAATACGTTTGTACATTGTATCACTTTTGCGAGAGACATGCTAATCGTGAACCCAAGGTTCCTCTCCTCATCTATCTCTTCAACCGACATGTCAGATATACTTGAAGGGACCTTGGAGAAGATAGCCTCCACCGGTCGCAACATTCCACTGGACTGGGACATCAACACCTTGAACGCTCACTCTGCTGAAGAGGTTATCATGATGCTGGTGGACAAAGTGAGAAAGAATCCCAAAAACCAGAAGCAGCGTGACGAGTGCAGTCTCCCAAGAATGATTTACTTTCCATATTCGAGGCATTCTTCGTTACCAGAACTCCGCCACTTCGTTGAAGCTTTCCGGCCACTAGACGTGTGGCCATGCACTGTCAATAACGCTGAGTGGCTAAAGAATGGTAAGTAATGCATATGGACCTACGCGTCTTTAGCTGACATAAAGAAGGGATCACCATTGGGGGCATGTTTGGGCCCTCATGTTCCGGTGAATTGTTTGAACATGATTTGGTGATGCAGGATTTTGCTGCCACACACATATCAGATGACGGACATCAGCAACACTGCAGCCAGACAACGATCGGATCCGACTCCGTCCCAAGCTCACCAGTCCGTGAGTCACAGGGTGCAAGTCAGAAACGCCGTATCACTATAAACAATCGATTCGTAAGCCCCTTATTGGATACACAAGGAAGTATTCGTCACGGGCGCATCGTCTCGGAAGTGGAATGCCCAGAGGAGAACCTGGAAGCTCCATCCGAAAACTCTACTCAGCAGTCGCTCGTAGTTCATACCATCGAGCAATCAGAGGACATGCAGCAAGAGAACCACATTTATCCGGAATCACTGACAAATAACTCATCCGATTCGCCAGCACCTGTTTCTTGCCGTCGCAAACGTACTGTTTCTGATACTTCAGTAAGTGGAAATGGAAGTAACAGGAGACAAATGCGCCAAATCACTGAAGAACCGTTGCCCCTGAAATTACTAGACGAGGCCTCGATTGGTCGCCAAGATGCATATTGGCATATGGTTGATTACATGGACGAGGGTACTTGGGGTTCGTTACAGCTTATATCTACGAACAACGAGTATACAGTCAATGAACCGGAACTGTGATAGACGGTAGATTCTATAATATTCCAATTCAGCAACTCGTGTTTCGAGCAAAGGTTACCATGCTTCATTCCGGACAGAATACAACGCTTTATGCTGGTGCTAAGGGCACCCGTGCCTATACAACAGCTTCAGCGACCATCTGCTTAGGCCACTGCATCATTCCTAAGAAATTTGGCCTACCGGTTAAGCCTTCTTCTAACTTGGCCATCACCTGTCGAGACCAACCCCTCGTGAACCAGAAGCCTTTCTCAAATACTGCCCAGTGCACAAGGTAATGTGCGAAGAGAAGAAGAGCATGTGGCCTCTGTGCAGCTAAGTCGATGAGTATACTGTCATCAATAATGTATAGCCAAAAATGTGTCGCTGCGACCTCTGCATGTAACCCAGCAGCAGCAAATAGTCTCGCAGAGGTTTCCAGACCTTCAACAGCTGATGTATAATGTTGCAGGCCGCTAGCAGGGATATCAGCTTCTTGGAAGGCCCGAAGCCTTTGCAATGCGGTCCATGTATCTGTAGGTAGAGACGAGTTCTCGAGAGAGGGACAGCTACGGGTTGGGTCAGCTTCTTTCAGGGTAAGATCACAGTCTCGGGCATAGATACCGTTCTGCCTCATCGTCAGAGTCAAGGCCCCAAATTCCGAAGACGACAGGAGCGAATTCTGTTTTGACTATCCGCCCCATTGCTGGTTCTAATGTCGTCTTGATACCCCTTAGCAACCCAGCAAGTTCGATGAGATTTGTGATGGGGTCTTCCAGTGCACAGTTATTCATCCGGGTGGGTAGGGTCAACATATGCAGCACAACAAGAGATGCAAAGCCAAAAACAGGCATCCAATTGGTCATGCTATAGTGTTGGAGGTAACGACGATAGCCCTCGGAGCCAAGAGTTTGATGATAGTCAGCCAATGGCAGATACGTCTTGCGATTATCTGGTACCAGATAGGCCTTGTGGGCAGCGGCAATGGCAAGGATTCCATGCATGACGAAAGGGTCTTGGTAACCTAATCTTGGAATAGCGACGCCCCAGACGTATGCCAGATCTTTCCGGACACACAAAGTATCCGCGGTCACTGTGCAGTAGTGATGCATAAGCTCACAATCGCGGGCCCAGAGTTCATGTGGAGGGAAGGGAGCGATCTGCTGTGTGGGACTGGGGTGACTGTAGCTGCCAAAGGGATCAGGGGAGTTGACTAGATGATGGCTGTCTAAGGAACTCAGAGTTGGAGCTGGGGTTGAATCTGAGGGGCTCAAGTTGGGAAAATATGACGAACGACTGTCACTGCTGCCGTCAACTGAAGAGATGCCTAGACTGGTTAAAGGTTGTGACGCGAGACTGCATGTTACGCCATGTCTTGTGCAGTGGAAACATGATGGTCGAGCCTCATCACACTACTTTGGTTAGACACAGAGAACGGATATGGAGAAGCTTAAGTCTCGTGCTCGGAAAGGGCGCTATATTTTACGAACCTTGACTTTACGCTTCTTACAGTTTATACAGCCCGTCCGAGATTTGGTATGAGTTCTTCGAGAAGACATTGTATGATTGGTTTGTAAACCCGCGGGTTCGTATCACGAACAAACGGCAAAGCGAAGAGAAAATTGAGAGACAGGAGAGAACCAGCTTAGAGACACTCTTTTCACATGGACTCGGGACAATGTAGAGCGAGGCAAATGACGAGTACGCGGAAACAGCCTTCTATACGCGTACTCGGAGCCGCTAGGGTTGTTTTAGGAGGAGAGAGTAAGTCAGCATCCTTGTCGTCGGGACGTTGAGGCTCCCGTCAGTGGCAGATCGACCAATCTAAAGCAAAGTATGCTGAGACTTGAGCTTCATTGGGACAAGAATGGATATTTACGAGTACTCGCAAAGTGTTCGGAGATTTATCAGATGTACGAGAATGGGCCATGGCTGTACGAAGGGAGTAAGTTAGATGGTAGAAACATAGATTATAAAGAAGATAGATGTCCTGTTTCCTTTGGTGGTACGAATTAAACATTGTTTAGCAGTTGAGTGGTTCCTAGCAGGTTCGTTTCTTTGTGTTGACTACCTACCTAGCTGCTCTTTTCCTGTCCTTTCCTAGCCCTTCGTATTTTATCTTTCAAACTCTATCTAAACCTTGACTGTTCATCGGAAACACTAGTCGAGTGGTTAATATGGACTGCAACCCCAACTACAAGGATGCCGTTTGGGCATTCTATCGATTTGTACCGTCAAAGGAGGCAAACATCGTGTTTGTAGTTCTCTTCGCGATAACGACGCTCCTCCATGTCTTTCAACTCTGGCGAACAAGAACATGGTATTTAATCCCATTAGTTTTGGGCGGAGTCTGTACGTTTTGCCCACATTCCGATTGGCGGTACAAGGACGCCGAACTAACCAAGGGTACCCAGGCGAGGTTATCGGATATATCGGGCGGGTTTTGAACACAAACGAAGAGCCGGGGTGCTGGACGATGGGACCCTACATCATGCAGAGTGTCTTGATTCTCATTGCGCCTGCGCTCTTTGCCGCGTCGATTTACATGATCTTGGGAAGAATTATTCTCTTGACGGAGGGTGAACACCACTCGTTGATCCGACGGAAGTGGCTCACCAAGATCTTTGTATTTGGAGATGTTGCATCGTTTATGCTCCAATCATCAGGTATGAGGGCTCGTCTTTGTGTGAATGATGGATGGAGATGCTGACTTTTCAGGGGGCGGACTCATGGCTATTGCAGATCTCAGCAAAATGGGCGAAAAAATCATCGTTGGAGGTCTTTTCGTCCAGCTCTTCTTCTTTGGCTGCTTCATCATCGCAAGCGCTGTGTTCCACATTCGAATGCATCGAGACCCCACCCCGAGATCCTTAGAATCTCGCGTAAGGTGGCAGACATATCTCACGACACTCTACGTCACAGGAATTCTGATCTGGGTGAGGAGTTTGTTCAGGGTGGTTGAGTTCATCGAAGGAAATGATGGGCACTTGATGCGCAGCGAGGTTTGGGTGTTTGTGTTTGATGGCATGCTGATGCTGCTGGTGTTGGTATGGATGAATTGGTTCCATCCTGGCGAGATTGGGCTCCTGATCAGGGGAGAGAGAAGCATCACGAACGGACTCGAGCTGGTCAAGATGGGAGGAGGATCGGGGAGAAAGAGGCTCGATACCATGGAGAGCCTATCGTCTGAACACAATGTTTGAGTTAAGGATAAGAGATTTGCTAGCATCGGATCATGAGATTCTACTGCTAAAATAGAATAGTGCCCCCTGCGGCTGGAACCTCCCCCTGTAAATCGAAAGCTTAGCGCATGTATCAGCCAATCACCCAATTCCTCAGCTGGGCCTGAGACGGACAAGACATGTCTCAAACTAACATGATGCATTCCAAGGAAAATACACGGGACTAAGGTAACTGCTGCGGTAGCTTCATGGGGAAGTACCTCGGGATGACAATTGATGGCATTACCATTAGCTCTAGGTTCAGCTGCCCTCGATAAGAAGTGGCGCTTGGCTAGGTAAGGAGAGAGGGTTTTTATCTAGGTAGCGTAGCCTGGCTGTGCCTCTTGTTTCTGTTCCTTTTGTTTCTTGTGTAAATATATTCTTGCCAATTCATCGGATCTTCTCTGGAGAAGTATCATCATGACTGTCCTGGGCGACATATTGACTGAAGTCACCTTCACTCGCGTCTTTCTCTTCGGCTCTCTCTTCTTGCTCGTATCGTTCATTGTCGATCTGCTCACTCAACCGCGTTATCCTTCTGAAATTCCAGTTCTTGGTCACAGCTCAGAGAAATGGTTCTCTAGAATCAGGAATAGTCTCGCCTACTTCACTCAACACCAAGCCTGGATTGGCGAAGGCTACGAAAAGGTAACCCCTCCAACCCCCGCTACCACTACTCATCTCTAAGGATTCTCTATAGTATGGCAAAAATGGCCTTCCATTTATTGCTCCAGCGCCTATATCGCGACCTCCAGACGTCATCCTTCCCCGTTCTCAAATCGCCTGGATGATGGACCAGCCCGATCGTATCCTCTCAGCATCCCACGCCCACGACAAGATCCTCTACTCAGAGTATAACTTCCTCGGAAAAGATCTCGCCGTGGAGCCCTTTGCGAACCGCGTTATGCACAAGTATCTCGCCCGTAACTTGTCATCAGCGATACCAGCAGTCGAAGACGAAGTCAACGGTGCTGTTGAGCATGCGCTAGAGACCATGATGAAAGCAGCTGCTGAGAAAGATCCCAAAAATGTCGACGGTGAAGGCTACACCAAGGTCAATCTCTGGGATCTTTGGCTTGCGATTGTCCCTCGCGTTACGAACCTTCTTCTCGTTGGCAACCCAGCATGTCAAAACCCTGACATGTTGAAGCCGATGGTGAGCTTCACAGACAACGTCGTAATGAACAGCTTCTTGCTACATGGCTTCCCTAAAGTTCTCCATCCGATTATTGGCCGTCTGATCACCATACCAAACTATCTCCATTGGCGCAAAGCATTCCGTGTCCTACTGCCGATCATTGAGCAGCGCTTGAAAGATATGCAGCGTCAGGATGCTGGCGATCCTGAGATGAAGAACTACACGCCCCCAGAGGACTTCATCACTTGGGATATTCGTCTTGCGATGGCAGAGAAGAAGCCCTTTGAGCTTAATCCCGTTGTCATCTCTAAGCGGCTCTTACCGATCAACTTTGCTGCTATCCATACAACCGTCTTGACAGGCCAATCTTGGATGCTGGACTTTCTGTCTTCTCCACCATCGGTTCTTGAAACACTGCGCAACGAGATCCTCGAACACAAGCCGTCTGAAGGCCACTGGACGAAACAGGCCCTTTCTTCTCTCGTTCGCGTCGACTCATCCATCCGCGAATCCCAGCGTGTAAGTAACTTTGCCGCCAACCTCATCGAGCGACAGGTTATTGCACCAGAAGGTCTGCATCACCCTGACTACGGATGGACTTTGCCGCGCGGGGCATTCGTGACGGTCAACTTGCAAGGAACGCACCACGATGACGAGATTTATGAGGACGCCATGAGCTATGATCCCTGGCGATACTCACGAGTCCGTGAAGAGTGGGAGGCCAAGTCGGCTGAGGAGAAGCAAGAAAGGGAGGAAGAGGCTAAGAAGATAAGAGGGTTGGGAATGGTGACAACCAGTGATGCTCACCTAGCTTTTGGTCACGGCCGACATGCTTGGTAAGTCTCATAGATATCTATGAGTTTTACTGCTAACTTTGTGAAGCCCTGGCAGATTCTTCGTTGCTCATGAGCTCAAGCTCATCATGGCTGCATTCCTTCTCAACTACGACATCAAAACACTCGAGAAACGACCAAAGCCCCAATGGATGGGCGCCACTATCATTCCTCCCCTAGACGCATGCATCGAAATTCGACGAAAGAAATAAACATGATTGAGTCAGCTATTGCAAAATCTAACTGTACCCGCCATGGGCCTCTCCGTCATTAAGAGTCACCCCGTTACGCTTATCCTCCATCAACCTCGTCAGCGCCGTCACCAACTTATCAACAGCCACCTCAGACGTCTGATGATGAAACACGAGCCTGGCCATGGGGAAGACCGAGACATCCTCCTTTGCACAATACTCAACGAATGCCGCGGGTGGGATCTCAGCGGCTTCCAGATCTAGCAGAATCATGTTGGTCTGAACAGGAAGTGTGAACTTGTATCCCACGGCTTCGAGTCTAGCAGCAGCATCTTTCGTTATGGCATGCACAGACGGAAACCTCGGGATGCTGTAGTCGAGCGCAGACAGAGCTGCAGCGGCCATCATACCCGGCTGTCGAGTTCCTCCTCCCAACATCTTCCTGAACCACTTCGCCCGCTCAATGAAGGGCTTCTTGCCGAGGATGACGCTGCCCATTGGGGCACCGATGCCTTTGGCTAGACAGATAGATATACTGTCAAAGCAGGCTGCGTAGGCCTTGAGATCAACACCTTCTCCGATGACACCGTCAAAGACACGAGCTCCGTCTAGATGCATGGCAATGGGCTTCTGGCCTTCCGGTACAGGGAATGAACGGACATAGTTTGAGATGGCTTGGGCTTCAGCAAGGGGCAGAATAGTGCCTGAGAGTGTATTCTCAAGAGATACGACCCTTGTAGGTGGGAAGTGAACTATCAAGTTAGTTGCGTATATCATACTTTAAGACAAATCAACATACTGTTCCCATCAGCAATGATGTTCTTCTTAACATCCTCCAACGTCAGATGCACTCCGTTCTTTGCATGAACCGTCGTGACACTCGCCTGTGAAATCACTGGCAGAGCACCACTCTCCCAACAATGCACATGTGCCCTATGATCCAGCAGCACACTATGCGGTGGCTGGGTAAGATGCGTTCTCAAACAAATTTGGTTCCCCTGAGTACCAGAAACAGCCCATAGAGCAGCCTCCATGCCCGTCAACTCGACAAGTCGAGCCTCGAGAGCCTTGACAGAAGGGTCACCTTCAGGATCGTAGATATCGTCGTTTACCGAGGCCTCGAGAATAGATGTCATCATCTCCTCGACGGGGACGGTAACGACATCTGAGCGGAAGTCACGAGAGGCCTTCTCCCGGCTAGCGAGCAACTTGGCTTGGACCTTTGGAGTGAATGGGGATTCGGGGGTTGTTAGGGAAGGCATTTTGAGCTTGTGACGCTGTGTTTGATGGTGAGTGAGATAGGAGATTACTTTCAATGGACCATCAGGGGCTTTTTATATTTATGTAGATTATATGTCTTTGATACCCCACATTCAATGAGGGGAATCTATGTCTGGCTGCTCTGCGTTCGTTATCTCTGTGGTGAGTGTTGATCTGGAGTTTCCCGCGGGGATGTGTCAGTCCCAATTGTGAGACGGCGTTGTAGATGATATTGTGGATCCTAACTCTCTGGACGTAGCTCGGGATCTACTCCAATTCTTTGACTGTACAATGAACTATGAATGTCCTGACTTTCTATCTCTCATGAAACTGTTCCCACATGATAGTATCTGCTTCACACTCACCCCCATGTCACAGATCCATTGAATGCTACATCTGGTCTGGCGAAAATGCGTCTTCTCATCTATACAGAGCCCCAAATCTACCATCCCTTTCGATTTGTGACTTGTTCGGGCACTTACATATGCATGGCAGTCTACTATCACCTGGCATCCCAACAGTCAAACTCCGCGGGCAACTCAAAGTTTCCCGCGGTTGCGCGGCTCAAAGAGAACGACCAATCTTGTGGGCAGTGTCTACTATTTACTCTCGATAGAGGAAATAAATATTGACTAGCTTCTCAGATGCATACTAATAGCTTGTCTTTTTGGGTCTAGGGGTTATACTGGCTGAAACATGCCAATAGCTCAATAGTGTGGACAGAACTTTGTTATTTGATAGATGCATTATAACTCAGTATTGTTGCCATTCATAGGCCCAAGCTCAAACACGTTCTCTATGACTACAAGTCAAACCCCAATCCATCTGTATTTCCTAGGAAAATGCCCCCGTTCTTCCCTTCTCTCAAAAGAGCACCAACGTCCACTCTTCCACCCGTGATATACCGCTCGCTAACACCCAGGTTCACTCTTCTGCTCAACTCCTCTCTTAGTTGAGCCTTCAAAGCACCCATTTCGGCCTTAGACAGGCTCTTGGCTGCCTGCTCCTTTCTCCTTCGTCCACCACCTCGACCCCCCTTGCCACCACTTGCGTTGACAGCCTCGAGATCTTCAGAGTCGTATTCTACTCCAAGTTCATCAGCTGCATTTCGTAGCCATGTATCGTCGCTGTGGGCCTTTTCCTTGGCTAGTACAGTATCGGCGATCTTTTTGGCCAGGTCCACGCGGGGTTTGAGACGCGATGCCATCTTTCTATCAATAAGGAGAGTCTGAATAAAGTGCTCTCTCTTTGCACCCGAGCTACGCTCGGCGTGGACTTTGCTTGCAAGACGTCGAGTAGGGAGGACTTCGTCAGGTGAGCACAGAATCACGCTCACGCCACTGGACTCGCCACGAGCTGTACGACCAGATCGGTGGATGTAAGTATCCGCAGATCGGGGGACATGGTAGTGCAGAACTTGGTCAACCTGCTTGATATCGAGACCACGAGCGGCAACATCGGTGGCAATGAGAATAGAATTGCGAGCAGCAGTGAAACGCTCAAGTGAACGAAGGCGGGCCTTTTGTGCCATTTGGGAGTGCAGAGGCAGCGCTGTGAGGTTAAGATTCGAAAGAAGGGGTGTTAGACGGCGAACAGCAGAGATAGAGTTGGTGAAGACGAGAGTACGGCGACCAGGGTTGAGAAGGAGGACGGTGTATAGATAAAGATCCTGTACAAAGTTAGCATGCTGTGCAGGTCTGGCTTATTCTCAAAACTCACCTTTTCCATAGCACCACACTCAATAAGTCCTTCCTTCAACCCCTGAGCCATCTGGCTTACAGGGTTGACATCGATGAATTTAGGCTCACCCCTGAATTTCAGGCACTTCATCAGATAAGCCATCTTCTCCTCATCGCTTCCTGTAGATTTGCCCTTTCCAGCCAGTTTGGTCTGAAGGTCCTTGTCGAAAGTTGCTGAGAAAACCAATGTTTGTCGTGCACTACTCTTATCGTCCTCTTCATCTTCCTCCTCGTCCTCATCTGAGCTCTCTGCATCGTCACCCGGGCTTTTCCCATCTAGAGCACCAATAATATCCTCTGCCTCCTTGAATTGACCAACTTTAAAGAGTCGATCAGCTTCGTCGACGACAAGGAACTTGATCTTGGCAAATTTGCTTTGCAAAGCCCTGTCGCCACTAAGAACCTCCCATAAGCGACCCGGTGTGCCGATAACAATCTCAGCCTTCTCCAATTGGCGCTGCTGTTTCTGAATACTGAGGCCACCTGTCACAACACACACGTACGGCGCGCTGGGAAGACCGTCACAGAGTGCCTTGAGATGATCACCCAATTGCTTGGCCAATTCTCGTGTAGGGGAAAGTACCACAGCCATAGGACCAGTTCTCTTGACACCCTGCTCTTGCAGCTCCAGCCAGCGCTCAACCATGGGAATACCGAAAGCCAAAGTCTTTCCTGAACCTGTCTGTGCCTTGCCAATAACGTCATCACCAGCCAGAATCTCGGGAATCGTCTTCTCCTGAATCAAAGTCGGCTTGGTAAACTTGAGTTTCGCGATGGCTGAGAGAATTTGAGGCGATAGGTTCAGAGGAACCCAGGCCGCCATGTCGACGTCTTCTTGGTCTGCGTAGTCGTTCGCATCGGCCAACGCGCCGAACGTGTTGCCCCCGCGTGCAGAGGACTTTTGTACGACTTTCGAGGCCTTGTCCAGCTGCTCGTCTTCTTTTTCGGCGCCACTGTTCTTCCCATCCAATTTGTTTTTGTTTTTGTTTTTGTTTTTGTTCTTCTTGGTCTTTTCTTGTTCTGCTTTCCCTTGCCCAGCCTTGCCCTTATTCTTCCCTTGAGGCTTCTCGCTCTCCAAGCCACCTTGACCACTGCCAGCTTCGCCGGAATCGATATCCCCGACCTCCACAGGGTCGTCGCCAAACCCTTCAAAAGATTCGTCCCCATCGAGAACTTCTTGCTGAGGATCGATTATGTTGCTCTTGTCGCCGGCCACGAGGAATTGCACTTTGCTACCATCCTTGACCACATCCACGCCCTCGATAACCTCTAGTCCTCCAAAGTCCTCGCCTACCGAGGACCAAGCGAGGGCTGTAGCGTCGACAGCTCGGCGCGATTCTTTTCCACCGGATTTCTTCTTGGAGATGTTCTTTGATCGTTTCGAGGCGGGACCGGTCGCAGTTGGAAGCTTGCGCTTCTTCGAAGGGAGAACCATTGAATAAATTCGAGTCGCCTCTTGCCAAGGCGATATCCCTTTCGCTTTCCGCCGTTTCTTTCCGTTGGGTGAGTCGGCTGAACGGGGTTTCTGTTGTCGAGTTTGATCTCGAAGTCTATAGGAAGGTCCCCAATTTTTTGTTTCCTCCGAACTTTTTCTTAGCTTATCGTTATCGGCAAAAGCTGTTGCCGATCCGCCAACACCCCACCAACAACAACAACAGGACATCAGTCGCTGGAGATTTCTTTGGTTCTCTCGAGTGATACTTAAACTTCTGACTTCCACGGTTGCAATAATGAGATGAGATAAGCGGGTTTTCAAGACGGCCTTATGACGCGAAGTCGGCCGTAAACTACTATGATAATCTAATCTCACTCTAAGCATACTTTGAATAAAGTCACCACTAAGAGTATTCTCATAATAATTCGAATTGTAGTCAATCAATCACCTATATTCTAGCGTTAGACGACAAAAGACTTCAGATTGTAAAACAAGGAAATGTATTTCTTTTTCCATTTAGGAACCCAATAAGTATATGAGACATAATAATGCTGTTTTAACACTCCCAAATGAACCGTCATCCATTCTCTCATCCCCTTTAATGGCCAAAACACAATAATTACATGCCCTTTTCATGTTGTACATTTCAAATATCCCAACCCCAGCGCTTTACTAATGCGCTCCGCGTGCTCGCTTGGCTCCTCCACCAACTTCCGAATCTCCTCGTGGCCGCTTGTTGCCAGGCTGAAAATCGTTGGCACTGGGGTTCATACCACCGCGTCCACCACCACGGCCTCCTCGCCCTGCACGGCCAGCGTTACCATGTCCACCCTCTTGAGGTCCACTGGCTGCACGTTGGCCAGGAGGCACATAAGCTCCACCCCTTCCGCGTCCGCCACCACGAGGCATAGGGATGCCAGATCGGACTTGCTGTTGTCCCTGCTGTTGGCCTTGTTGTTGTCCTTGCTGCTGCGGTGCCTGCTGCGGTGCCTGCGTCTGTTGCTGACCTGGCTTAGCAGCGGGTGCTACACCATTTTCATTGTTAGTTGCAAATGGGTTTGGTGCAGCCGCCGTTGTAGCGTTAGCTGGAACAGCGAACGGATTGTTCGTCTTG
Source organism: Fusarium proliferatum ET1 (assembly GCF_900067095.1). Classification (NCBI taxonomy): domain Eukaryota; kingdom Fungi; phylum Ascomycota; class Sordariomycetes; order Hypocreales; family Nectriaceae; genus Fusarium; species Fusarium proliferatum. Next base: position 2,599,561 of record NW_022194791.1, read on the forward strand.
GGACCGGGAATTCCACTGGTAGCCGGGGCTGGCCCTGCCGCCTGCGCTGGCTTAGTGTCTGAGCCTGCTTGTTGTTGTCCCGCCGGAGTTGCAGCTGGTGTCCCCTGAGCAGCCTTAGCACCAGCTGCAGGTGTCGCAGGGGATGGTGATGGAGGCACGCCCGCAACCGAACCCTGTCTGGCCGGAGTAGGTTTTGCCACAGCCGGTGTTGCCGGGGGAGCCACAGCAACCTTGGCCACTTCCCAAACCTCAACCACGGGCTTCTGAGGAGTTTCGGAAACAGCCTTCTCGACTACACTAATTTTCGCATTGGCTGCTCTCAGCTTGTTCTCAGCCATGTTGATGCGTAGAGTTGACTTCTTTGACTCCATGAGCTGGGCTTGATCCCTAGCTGCGGCAATCTTGGGTTCATACTCGGTTTTGATTGTTGATTCCAGCTCCGCTTTGAGTTTGGAGCTTTCTATCTCAAGCTTCTTCTTGATGTTGGCGGCAACAATATTCTTAACTGTAGGGTTAGTCGCCAAGAATTGTCGAATGCCAGTATCATCGAGCTGAGACAGATCGGTTTGTCCAACGGATGAAGGTGTTGCAGGCACAGCAGGGGCTTCTGCTTTGGCCGGTGTTGCAGGGGGTTGATCTGCAGGCTCGGTCTTGGTGACATCAGCGTTTCTGGCTGTGGGGTTCTCGGCGAGCCAGATCTGTTTTTCTTGCTCGAACTTGAGCTTGAGATCCTCATCCTTCTTCTTGTATTCCTCTTCCATCTTGCTTCGACTCTCCCTCAGCTTGGCGTTCAGGGTATCCCGCATCCTGTCGGAGCGTTCTTTGATAGTAGTTTGAATCCTTGTCTCAACCTCATTGGCCTTCTGTTCAAACTCTGCAGCCTTAGCCTCGGCAGCTGCAACTCTTTCTTCCAAAGCCTTCTTCTCTTCGTCGGAGATGCTTGAAGCAGGTTGCTCTGTGGAATCGGCAGCTACGGGCTCTGCAGGGGTCTGATCGGTAGTTTGAGCAGAAGCATTGACAGTAGCCTCTTGGAGCTTCTTTGTCGCCTCATCACGCTCAGAGATAACAGTCTGCAACTCATTGCGGAGAGATTCAAGCTGTTGCTCTGCACTTTGCTTCTGCCCATTGATGGCCTCGAGCTCCTTACGAGCATCGGCAAGCTGTTGCTCAAGCTGAGCAACAACGTCGGAAGATACGGAAGCTTCAGCAGGTTGGGCGGGTTGGGCAGGAGTAGGGGTAGAGTTTGCAGTCTGAGCCTGTTGTCGTAATTGCTCAACCTCCTTCTGGAAGTTTTGTATTTGTTGTTCAAGCTCAGACTTCTGGTTTCTTGATTCCTCTGCCTCCTTCTTGGTGCCTTCGAGCTCACTTGTAGCTTTGTCCAGGCTCTCTTGTAGTTGATTGGCACGCTGGATAGCCTCGTTCTTCTCTCCGGTAAGTTTCCTTGATCGTTCCTTGGCCTGCTCAACAATCTTGGCGCGCGTGGTACTCCAGTTGTTTCGCTCACTTTCCATGGTAGTCTCGAGTTCGGTGATCTTGGCCTTCAGGGGCTCCTCACTTTGCTTCAAAGCATCACGTTCAGTTTCCAACTCGGTGATCTTCTCCTTAAGCTGCTCCATCTCAGCGGGGTCAACTCGTCCATACTTGGTCAGAATGCCCTCAGTGCGCTTCTGCCATCGGTCGCGATCCTCTTGGATTTGCTTGATTTCATCCTCGAGGAAAGACTTCTGAGTCTTGAGCGTGTCAATTTCAGCCTCCAGGGGTTGGATACGGGCCTCCATCTCTTCAATCTTCTTGTTTTTCTCGCCGATCTGGTCCTTAAGTTGCTGATTCTCGTTGCGCAATGTCATACTGCTTTCGCGGTAGATATTGAGCTCATTGAGCTTCTCCATGAGATCCTGGTGTGTCATTGAAGTGCGACCACTCTGGGCAGCCTGTGTGCGTTCTTGGTCAAGTTTGAGACGTGCCTCGTCTAGCTGTGACTGGGTATACTCAAGTTGTTGCTGGAGTCGCTTGGCCTCTTGAGCCTTGAGATCATACTGAACCTCGAGAATCTCCTTCTCTCTTCGGAGGTAACCGTTGAGTTCCCGTAGACCATCACTGGCGTCTCCCAGGGGAACTGGCGACATTCTTTCGTCCTCCTCTTCTCCACCACTTCGCTTCTGTTGAAGCGCGGCAACTTGTGTAGTTAGGGCTTCTAGTTGTTGGTGAAGAATCTTGTTCTGGGAGTTGACATCTTCTCTTCGAGTCTTAAGTTCTGTCATCTCCTGCTCCAGCTGCTGTCGACGTTCCTCCCAAGAGCTTTCGCTTTGAGCGAGGGTAACCTTTGCAGAATCCGCTTCTGACTTGAGCGATGCGGCCTCGCTCTTGAGTGTATTGTACTCAGTTCGTAGTTGCTGAACAAGCTTAGCAGCCTCAGCATGCTTCACTAGTTCCTGCTCGTAGTCTTGCTGAGCCTTGGAGGCGATTTCAGCTTGAGCACGTAGATCTTGCTGATGGAAGCGAGTTGCCTCCAGATGCCTTGCGCTCTCCTCCTTCAGTCGGTTCACCTCCTCTTGTAATATGGACTTCTCGTCCTCATATCGTCGTGCAACCTCACCCTGGGAGTCACGTAGGCTAGAGAGCTCGGTGTTAGAGCGAGACAACTCCGCCGATAAGTCCTCTGCACGCTGGCTAAGCTCCTTGATTTTCCCATCCTTTTCCTCAATGATGGCTTCCATCTCTTGTCTGTATTGTTCTTGTGATCCCCGTAGATCCTCAAGCGCTTCTTCATTAGCCTGGCTGAGCTCTTTGAACTGCTCAGCCTGGGTCTTCGCGTTCTCGAGATATGTATTGGCCATGTCCAAATTTCGCTTCAGGTCGGAGATCTCGACGTTGAGATCCTGGATCTCGTTTTCGAGTTGCTGCTGTTGCTCGCTAACCTCAATAGTTCCAGGTCGGGGCGTAGGTCGGGGTTGGAGTCTTCCAGCTCGTTCCTCAGCGTTTCGTAGCTCAACCATCAGCTCATCAACGCGAGCCTGAAGGTGATCCCTGCTGGTCTTAACAGCGACATGCTCCTCACGAATCTGGCTCAGGCTTGCCATGAGTTCGTCGATTCGCTTCTGTGACTCCTTTGACTCGAACTCCTTCCTGAGTTGCAACTTTTTGGTTTCCTCTGCTTCGTAAGTGAGCTTTCTTTGGGCGTCGCTCAATTCCTGTTCGAGGCTTTCAATCTTGGCCTGCGCTTTGCGTCGGGCTTCCGAATCAGCCATGTTGCGCTCATTTTCGATTGATTGCTGAGTTGCTAACAAATTGTTGAGTCGATTCTTTTCCTCAATAAGGCTCTCGTTGTCCTTGCTTAATCTATCCTGAATGTCCTTCCAAAGCTTCTTCTCTGCCTTCAGGTTCGCAGTCTCGTTACGAACGCTATCAAGCAAACCTCTGGCTTCAATGAGCTCTTCAGCAACCTGTTGCGTCCGAATATCTTGCTTAGCAGCGGTCTCAGACAAGGTCTGCGCTCGCTTCTGGAGTTCACGGTTCTCACTTTGAAGTGCCACATAGTTGGTTTGTAACATTTCACGCCTCTCAGACTCAAGGCGGACTTCGGCGTGAAGTTTAACCTTGTCGGTCTGTAGGCTGTTTCGTTCGGCTGACAGAGCATCCATCTGATCGCGCAAATCCTTACGAACTCCGTCCTGCGCCTCGCGGTAGTTGTCGTATTCAGACTGAAGCTTGCGCAGTGCCTCGTTCAGAGCCTCGGTTTGCTCGGTTGCCTCAATACTAGCCAAGGGCAAACGCTCGCCACCAGCAATTGAATTGCGCATCATAGATGCTTCATCACCGTGAACACCTCGTTGCTGCAAAAGCCTTCGGAACATATCACGCTCTGTCTTGAAGCTCTCCATCGTCTTCTTGATAGATCTTGCCTCCTCAGTCATGTGACTAAGTTCCTGCTGAAGTTTCTCAACCATGTCGTGGTCTTGCTTGGCCTGGTGCTTCTCTGCGAGTGCTTCCTCGCTTTCGAGTTGATTGGCAAGCTCCCGAGTAATGCGAAGAAGCTCTTCGTTCTTGGCCTGCAGAGACTGAATATCCTTGAACACCACCAGCTTCTGCGTAATGAATTGGTGAGTGTCGGACATATCTGATAGTGCCTCCTCCGAAATCTCTCCTTTCTGTAGTTGTTGGAGTCGGAAAGTCTCTTCATCAGTGAGTCGGTCTGTGCCCTTCTCCATGGCGTGGATCTGGAACAACAACATGTTGATCTGAGTACCGAGATCTCGAAGTTGAGTGCGCAGAATATTTGTTTCAGATTGCGAAGTTGCGAGTGCGCTCTCTGCTTTCCTTGCTGCTCGCTTTGCCTTGTCTCGTTCCTCAAAGCTGTTTTGAGACAACTCTGACATTCGAGTAATCTCTTCACGAAGCTGCTCAGCTTCAGTTTGAAGATCTTGGATCTCGGGGGCCTTTGCTTCTAGAGCAGTCATCATATTGTCGAGCTCCTCGGAAAGCTGAGCGTTGCGACGCTTTTCAGTAGCCAGTTGACCCTTAACTTGGTACAGCTGGTCAAGGGCCTGGGTGGTGGTTATCGTACCCTTTGTTCGCATAGACGGGGTTGCGAATGGAGAGGAAGGTCGCATCAAGGAGCCGTTGGCACGGGGGGTTTCTGGTGCAGACTCGGGTGGCGGTGCGTGCTGCTCCATACGAGCCTGGAGCTCGTCAACTTCGGACTGAAGTTGGTTAATGCGTTCCTCCATCTCACTCGTGGTCTGGCGTTCTTGCTCAAGCTCGGCCCGAACGCGTCGGAGCTCGGTCTCGTAGTTATCGCGAAGTCGCTCCTTTTCACGTTCAAGATCATGCACTCGTTCTTGGTGTTTCTTGCTCAGCTGGTTAGACATCTCAACCAAACGTTTCTGAGCTTCAAGCTCATGCTTATAGCTCTCGATTGTCTGCGCAAAGGTTCCCTCCTGGTTCTGAACCTTCACCAAAGCGTCATCCGCCTTGGCTTGCATGGCATCGAGTCGATCGCGGAGCTGTTGCTCTGTTCTCTTTAAGGAGTCAACCTGAGATTGAATGTCTTCATTTTGTCGCTGGAGCTCGGCAATACGGGCACCCTTTTCCTTTCGGTACTTGAGGCCCTCCTCGCTCTTTGTCTTGAGTTCATTCTCTAGCCATTCGCTGTTCTTTCGGGCAAGATCGAGCTGTTGTTGTAGGGATTCTTCTCGGTACTTGGCACTATTGAGCTGGCCCCGTGCGTTCTGCTCCGATTGTTGCAGTGCAGTGATCTCGCGAGAAAGTTCGACATTTCGCTGGTGCTGCTTCGTAAGTTCTTCGGTGATAGTCTGATCGCGCTTGTTGTTGGATTCAATAATGCTCAAGTTGGTTCGGTTTGAAGATTGAAGGGTCTCAATCTTGTCATTCAGGGCCTTGATCTCGGCATCGTAATCCGATTTCTTAGATTTGAAAACTTGAAGTTCATTCTCGAGAGATTGTCGCTTCGTTTCTGTGGGGCAAGCGAATGTCAACAACCATCTGGCTTGGTTTCGCACGGTCTGTTAAAACATACCTTCGTCCTTGAGCTGCTGCCTAGCCTCTTCAACATCTTTGAGGGCCTTATCCGCAGTAGCTTTGAAAGTTTGCGATCGCGTTTCAGAGCTGCGCACCGCGTTCTCCAGTTCAATGTCGGTCTGGAGCTTTTCCGCATAGAGGGTGTCAAACTCGTGCGCTTTGGCTGCAACAGCCTGTAGAACAATGTTGACGAGCTCAACGGTCGGTTCTGTCGTTAGAGACGCGATAACGGGCTGGTCGAGGCCGAGGTGGCCTGCGACGTAGCCGATGTCCACGTCTGCGGCCGCCATGGTCGAGGTCGGATCAGGTCAATAGCGCGATACTCGTCATTACCGCAGCTGCGCGCTCGAGGGGTGAAAGCCAAATCGAAAAGAAGCCCAAGTCCACGTCGGTTGTCGCTTCGATATGCGTCTATCAGATCAACAAATGAGGGTAGGACGTTGATGAAATTCTCCGACAAAGGAAATGGAGCCTTTGTTGTTGGAGAGACTAAGGTAGGAAATTTGGAGCTCCAAAGCTGAGATGCAACACGCCAACGTTTGCTACTGGGGAAGCAACGGGCACGGGCCACCCGCAGGTGGAAGCTGCGTTTGCACGGCGCCCTGTTTTTCCGCCCACCACGAGCTTACCCTACACTCCGAGCCTCAATCACACGCAGTCTTGACTACAGATATTAGGCAGTGTAGGTAAAGCCCCTCCTAATGCATCTCTGCCCTACTCACTTGTGGGCGGGGGGGGGGGGGGGGGGAGAAGAAGAAGAAGAAGAAGAAGAAAACCTTGGACTACTCTTGTAAAGTGCAACCACATTATGTTAATCGATCCAACCCGCCTGCGGCCCATGAGTGTATAATCTGAAGTCTCACCCATCCATCTCACTCAAAATCAAGAGCACACAGCAAGATCTGGGCTACAATTTGTGCGAATATATAAAGAGAATGGAAAGCATATTCGATCATATATAATTACAGGTTTCTGGTAACATCAAAACTGGAAATCTGTCTGGTATCCATCAACAACCCGTGATTAAATTACTCACTCCTGTTACCAAAGAGCAACCATAACGCCAGCTTTTGAAGCCATTGCAAGAATAGAGGAGATCAATATCCTTTTATCGACTTCGTATATTAGAATCCAGCTCATAAGCCTCCACAGGCCCTGACTGAAAACCCATTCCGTGAAGGCCAGAATATGCTGGCGCAGGACTCACTGGTGACACATATTCTGATTGTGCTGGTGAATGCCCCCAATTAGACTTTGCAAGGTGAGCTTGAAGCTCAGCTGTGGGTGCATGGTTAGGAGGGAGCTCTGAAATGCCCTGCCCCCCGCCTAGTTCCGGTTTGAAAGAAGTGGTCGATGACAATTCGGAAACAATGGGTGGTGCAGTGTGGCCCTTGATATAAGCACTATTACCCATGAGCTCTGGATGTCCAGTATATTCTGGAGGCCCGTCGGCATTATTGGAGAGTTCTTCGCCCTTGGCTTGACGTTGACGCTTTCTTCGAATACAGAGGAATAGTCCCGCGCCGAGAGCGGCGACCACGATAGCGCCAGCAACTCCCCCAGCAATCGGTGCGATACTCGTCTTTGATTCATCCTCCTCCTTATCCTCATGATCAGGGTCAGACTGTTTCGCAGTGTTCGAACTGGAAGTTGCAGTTGCGCCAGCTGAACCAGTCATTCCTGGACCTGTTGTCTTTGGGCCAGCTCCTGAACTAGCAGTCGGATAAGACTGGAAGATTGATTGGCTGACTGTAGCAACGACCAAACTCTCAGCGGCGCTGCAATAGTACCGAAAGACGTCGATGGCGGATGTGACGTTGGCAATGTGAGTGCTATCGCAGTAGTCCTTGACTCGCTCAGTCAAACTGCTAGAGATGATCTTTGACATCCCTGATTTTATGCAGATGCATGAAGCCAGCTCTTGAGGACCGTCTCCACATAGCCAGGAGCTTTGCTGCACTGTTATCAGAGACATGATGGCGTATCGAAACTTTGAGACTAACCTCCATAACTGCAGAAGCTATCCCGGACTGGGCACATTTGTTGAGAGATTTGAAATGCGGCATGGCTGTGATGTAGTATGACACTGACAATAGCAACATTAGAATGACTCCATGAGATATGATTTAAGACTCACTATCTCCAGGAGGCCCTTTCGGGGGTGCAAAGGACGTTGTGCCGTCGTTCATCCGACAGAATTCGCTGTAGAAGTTCTGGGCTGACGTGACGTCTCCGTTGTTAGAACATGAGTATTTCACGGCACTCCTCAGTGTTGAAGTAATATCCCGAACGACATCTTTCTTGTTACAGACACACGGCGCATTCAATTCGGCGGCTTCAGGGCACCTTGACGACCCCTATATTCATGTTAGTCAGGCCAAGCCCCTATCACTGGACTTTGGAAGCTTTCATACAATATTGACCACGGCGTAGGATAATCCCGACTGCGCGCAAGGCGGGAGATATGCCAACTCGGGAAGATCTGTTATATATGCCTCGACGATATTCTTGGTTGGCGAAAAGAAAGTGATGTGTTCCTCCTGGTTGCAGTACTTCTGCATCAGCTTAGACGCACTTGACAGATCCTCCGTCGCGCTGGAACCGCAGCTGTATTCTATATCGGTCGAGATCGATGAGGCAACTTCGTCCATTCGAGTCGAGCAGATGCATTTCTGCAACTCGGTTTCTGAGTCGCCGCACATGGTCGAGTATGTCTGCATGCCGACATTGTATGAGATTGCGCTGGAAACACATGGCGCCTAAACGGTCAGTATCGCACTGATGCTCTTCCCAGGTGCCGTACCAAGTAGGTAAAGATCTCGAGGTCAGTCACGTAGGAGACATCTTTTCCGGTAGTCAGGGCAGCCAAGCCCAACAGGCCGATACACGAGAGGCCGTATAAGTGCTTCATTGTGTGGACTAACACCATAATAAAAACACCAAAAAGCACAGAAAAAAATGAAACAAAGATCCTCACACTCAGCTGCGCACAATGCAGCCGGAACATTCCGTCTCGAAAAGGAGCTCTTCATCTTGCCAGCAGCCAGGCTATCCTGTAAAATGCCCTATTCTCCTGGTGTGAAGCCTCAAACAGCGCCTCTCGAGTCTAGATACAAATTGGGCCAGGACCCCTGAGGCTAGATGAGATAACTTGTGTAGCTTGTACAGCACACCATCAGCTGCATTTCATCCCACCACCCAAGAGTAGAGTGAGTCAGGCCCTGCATCTAAGCAGAGAATAGAGTTATCTCATGCTTAAAGAGAAAACTACTCAGGTGAGACAGCTGCTGAGAGTTTACTCCGTATAAACGAAGTGTTTCAGAGTTGAGGGTGCGTGCTGAAGAGGTCGTCGACTCAATCATCACAAGACGTGGGCTTTTCTTAGCGCCCCTGGGCTGCATGCGTTTTGTTCGACCAGAGCAACAGACAAACGATTTAATTTCCCTTGAATAGAGATGTTGAGTCTCACCAAGTTATATACTGAAACCAAAACTAGATGGAGACGGAATTATCCTTTCATCAAGATCTCAAGTTTCATATGTACCTAGTTGATTCAGGTCTCACATGTTATTTCCAGAGGGTGTTTCGATGACCAAAACACTCGTTCGTCTCAACTGGTCCTCAGTGGAGGTCAAAGCGATACCTGAATTGGGAATGAAGACTTTACCCATCCAGCCATCCCAGCCGGTGGGTGCATACTCCTGATTGAGCTAGCCCCGGCGCCACACGGATAGTGACTGAAGTACGGAGTACACCTCGAACCATTGGCTCTCCTGAAATGACCTCCACGCTCAGTAACTTAAGACAATGCCAAGGATTGAATCACTCACGACGTGAGACGAGTCAGCGACGAGAGCAGGCGATACGACAGCGCATACTGTGAGTATGGTGATCAGTTGACGAACGGGTGATGGAAAAGAAGGCGATCAACTGATGTGGTGAAGAAATTGCTTTGCGGTCTCGATAGAGTTACCCGGACATGAGTCTGGCCAGGTCTTGTCTTGTTGGCCGGGTACGTAACTTTCCAGGTTCTCCGGCTCTTAAGATCGCGGCAGTTAATTTTCCCTCCACCATGACGTCGACTTTTCCCTTCAATCCGATCATATCTCGATGTTGCGACGACGGATCTTGGGTGATGTCAGAATAGCGACGATCTAGCTTCAAGACAAGGTGTTTTCCTTGGTAGTGTTTATGGTCGTTACAGACCTCCAAACTTTGAAGGTTGCATCAAGAGGAGCCATCCAAATTTTCACGTCGATCACTCAAGAATTGCATGGCTGTGTAAGGTATGTATCAAAATTATTTGGTAGATTGTTCGTTGCTGTACTATAGTAATAATATGGTAGCTGTTATCCCTCAGCTGTGATATTGGTGGTATCCCGTAATCCGTAATTGTCCGGTGCCATTGCATAAATGTCCATAACGCCTTGCTAATACTCAGAAAACATAAGAAACCATTATGTGGCTAGTATGGCGGTTGCTGCGAACTTGGCTAGTGTCCCAACTCCCGCTTACAAAAACAAAAAAAAAACAGTATAATATCAAACACAAAAAGAAATATTCGTAGAGTGGTAATGTGTAAGCGCTTATAGGACGCGCACAATCTTGGGAACACGATACCGTGAGGGGCTGTCGTAGTACTCGCTGATCATACCGCCCTGGAGACCCATGGGTCTTCGGGGAGGTAGTCTTCCGTTGACACTCTGGTCTCGTGCGGAAGCTGTCTTGCGCGAGTCGCGGCTATGCTCACGCTGATTGTGTCGCTCCGAGGAGACTTGGCGAGAGCGTTCGGAATTATGTGTCTCAGAGGAAGATGTCCTGGAACTGGCGCGAGATCGGGATCTTCGAGGGCTTGCATGATCCCAGCCAACAGGCTCTTCTGAGATTTCGTCGAGGAGATCATCGTCGCTGTCCTCCTCGTCGCTTTCAGGGTGGAAGGTACTGTTAAGGGTCTCCCAGAGATCAAGACCAAGATCGTCCCAGATGACGACGGCCTTGAATAAACGACGGCAGGCTTGTGTGCCAGCAGTCTTGTCGAGCCTGGCAAAAGACTCGAGCTCGCCTAGGCTAGGTAGGTTCTCCCAGGCAATGGAGATCTGATCGGATTGGTCCCTGAAGGGGGATCGCTCAAGGTAGTAGAGGAGGAAGTCTGAAGTTTCGGCCTTGGTTGCGAATTCAGCTTCCTCAAGAGCCTGTAGGCGAAGCTGCTCTTCTTTGTCCTTTTGCTCCTGTTCTTGTTGCTGCCTCTGCTTGCGTCTCTTGGGTACACCAAAGAGTGGGACCTTGGGGACGTTGGAGGTGGTTCCTCGGAGCATCGTTGCGGAGTTGTGAGTTGGTGTTGACTAATGTAGGGAGGTATAGTAAACGTTGTCGAGGTGCTGTATCGGTATATATGGCTGAGGCAGGTCGGATGATGAGCTGGAGGGGCAAGAATGGGTTGTTGGTCGACGGGGAAGCAAACAAGACAATATGCGTGTCAGGTTGTTGCTATTAAAGGATGTTTATGCATGCGTGTATGCAAGGTGAGAGCACAAACACGACCCAAGCTTGTTAGACGTTTCAAGAGACCAGCTCGTCGAAGCTTTTGGATTTGGTGCTGCTCTTGACAGATACAGCTGGATAGCAGAATGTCTTGAAGGGAAGAGCAAGATGGGAAAAGTTGAAGTGGTAGGGGTGCTGGCAGATGGATATATGAAGAACTGGATTGGATCGAAATGAATAACACCCTGGGCCTTGTTCCTGGTCCTTTTTGTTTGTCTTTTGTTGTGTTGAGCTGACTAGCCTAGGACCGGGGGGTGTAGGTAAATGTGATGAGGATCCGCGGCTATTTTGGTGGAAGAGGTGAGGTAGCCCGAAGCCCGTGCTTGTACTGTAAAGGTACTGTAATAGGTGGTAATTGTATTCTCAGTTTCGGAACTTCGCGGATTGGTTGGCGATCGTGAAAGAGAGAGATCAGCGCGTTTGAGAAACGGGGGAATAGAGGATGCTTTTAATATCTTTGTTTCTGGCTGCTTGCTTTTTCTCTTCCGACCCCTTGGCTCGTAAAGTCTACTCCTTTCAGGTTTAACTTGTTGTTTTAGGCTGGGCTGGGCTGGGCCAGTCTACTGCAGCCTCAGCCATCAGCTGTAGGTACATCCTCTAGTGCAGGTCCGTAATTCCATTTACCAAAAACGCCAGAGCGGATCCGTGTCATCATTGAGAAACTGCTGGAGACATGACCTGGAGACGCCCAGCCTGGGCTTGCGGCTTGCCATGGCCTAATTTAGTCGCAACGGTGTCGGTGTATGTAGGTGGGTGACTGTGCTGTACTGTAGCAGTGTAGGTACCGACGGAGCTCTGCTAAAATGATCACCCACTGATTTTCCCCTTGCCTTTCCCAAAAGTATGGTCTGCCAAGAAGAGAAGCGAGTAAGGCGCACCAGTCACCAGAGCAGAAGACCCCAGCAGAGTGAGGCATCAGCGGGTTTACCTGAACCTAGGTACGGTAGCGAGTTTTGATCCTTGTCCCGTTTTGTCTTTCATTGTCTTTCCGATGCATCTGATTTCTGGTTTGTCTCATCCCGAGTTTGGGGGTTGTTCACGAGGATACTTCGTGATGATCAGTCGAGAATTCTATTGGTTTAGAGACGATACAGTACGGTTACGAACAGACGGTTCAACATTAGCCGGCTGGAGGGTCTAACCGTACAGTAAGTAAATTCAGAACAGAGGCTATTTGCTTTTCCCCAGCTCCCGCTCAGCCCTTGAACTGTTTGAAATGAGTTGTCTTGTCAGGTGGAGGCAAGAAAAACTTAAGACCACTTAACTAAGTGACAAAAAGACTTAGGTAAACTTGGTATGTTCTATTGTGGCTCAAGACTAGATTATTTTGGCACTCTTAGTAAACGTCACAAAGTTTTCTTGCTCCCTGAAGGGTTGTCAACGTTTCTTCATTTGAATTGACGTGGTTGTCAGACGGTCCCTGATCGGCATGTGAGTTCGCCGAACCCTAACCCAAACATCTTACGAGCCCGGCAATGTCTCGTTTTGCCGAGTTACGGGTTAGCTCTTTGCCAGAGGAATGCGCTGCTCGCTTGAATCACCGCTCTCTTTTCTTGCGTTGTCTGGTTTGTCTCGCCTTTCTATTGTGAAGCTTTCCATTGTAAAACGTGAGGCGTTGCTGCTCGTCATGAATTTTCCCTAATCCTCCGCGGAAGCCGAGTGACCGAACGGATACTGTTCTTTGAAACCACTGTTTGCTGCAGCCATTACGGTCTTGGATGCCTAATTGGTTATCGCGAGCAGAGACAATAAGACGCTATTTCTGTTAGGTGCAGCAACATCAGGATCATTGTGAGCGTTCCGTGATTCCGACTCCGTCCCGTCATTAGTGTCAGTACCCGCCAGTTCCTAGTCTCCGCTGCAGTACGATCCCGCCCGTGCGAAGGAGCAGTCCTGGCCTGAAGATGATTGAGATGGATGGATGTACCTGGTCGGCCCGTCAAAAGGTGGCACGGACACAGATGGACAGGTCACGCCAGCCAATACTACTGCACCCTAGGCATCTCGCACGGTTGGGGCACCCTTGGGATTGCTCATAATAGGTCGGCTTCTGTTCCGGAGGCATAAATGGGACAAGGCAGGGGAAGAGACGAGACGAGGCGAGACCCCAAAAGCAAGGGACAAGTACTTTGTAACGAGCCTGAGCCAGGAGAGAGAAGAGAGGAGAGGGAGCGCTGAAACGCTAACATTTGGCAACATTCCCTGTCCCAGGAACCCGGAACAAGAACGACAATCTGCCATTTTCCCGGCACCGCAAACTAGGCCCTATCCTGTCGAGTAACTTTCTCAATGTTCAGTGTCCACGCAATCAATCAATGAACCACGAACGCCAAGGCTTTGAAACTGTAGCCTCGCTCTACCACGGCTAAAGCCATGGAGGCGCAGCTTTGTCCTCAATAAGTACACCATGTGGCACTTGACTCGTCAAACTCGCGTTGAGGCTTTCAAGTGCCTATTCAGAACCCACTCACCACTTCTGGGCACTCCCGCTTTGCTCAAAGCAGAATGCGATCAGCAAATCCCCAGCTTGTGCCGTGTCTAGACTCCCAGACTAGACCCGACCCTTTGAAGCTATCCCCAGCTACCAATTTTTCACGCCAGAGTCATAGCTTGTATCTTGATATCAGATCAGATCGGTTGCACTAATAAAACCGCAACCAACAAGACTACTGGAGTCCACAGCATGAGGCGTTTGTGTTTACGAGTCTACCGCTTTTCTCATCCCACTGAACTACCGATAACTGTTTTGTTTTTTACAGTCGTATTCGAGGCTTGCTCGTATCCCACAAGACGACATCACAGTGTCGAATGGCCTTTCACTACCGCACCTCAAACGATGACTTTTCGCCCGGACTCTGTCCGCAGTCAAACCCCTCCACTTCGGTCCGCGATGGGGACCGGAGGCTAAACCCACATGACGGCTCCGCGGTTCCACGCAATCCTCCGGTGACGGAAGTACCTGAGATACCCGTCGCTCGAAACAGTGACATTCCATGAAACCTTCCTTCTTTCTTCGGTCTCCCCAGGCTCATACTTTTTCCATGCCTCATCTGACGGCATATACCTTAAGTGCGCTTACGCCGAGAAGGAAGAAACGTCCAGAAGGAAACTCTGCCTGGGCTTTGCATACGTAGCACGTTCTCTGCATCTTCTGTTGAAGTTAAAGGGCGCGGCTAGGGTACATTCCAACCATTATCCCCCGCGCAACTTCTACCCCGAAGAGGAATGGCGTGTCGGGTAACTCGTGAATCCCTCAGTCCGAGGACAACAGCTATGGGAGCGGTAGATGAGGCTCCTAGCCAAGATTAAGCAGCCGTCAAAAGCTGTCATGGAATTCAGCAATGAGGCTTGTGCATTAGGCTTCGAATGTGACGTCTATTCAGAGATGTTTTTCGGTCGCTGGATGAATGGGTATAAGGATTGTGGCTGAAGTCTCTTTCTCCCTGAACAAACTCTCGCTCAAGATCAGTAAACAAAATACATCGAGGGTCTGCTCGTGGAATGAAAGAGTTCTTGGCGATCAGAACAATGCCGACCAAAAGGCATTCGACTCTATTGTCATCTATTTCGAGACTGGTCTCGCTCTTTCGATGTTGTCCCTGAGAGCCGATTAAGATCAGACAAAGCTTGGATGGACCACGATCAACAGCATAAATCAGGCACAGGTCCCTTGAATGGGTAATTTCAACATGGTTGAATTTTGCAAACTCAATTTTGCACAGATTCTATTCCCATCTTCAACCTCAGCCTTAACAATGGTGTATCACATACCCACAGACGTTCATGGCATGCTCGGCATAACGGCATAAACATTGTTTCTCTTAGCTGTTCATGCGAGTCAAAGCAGACACCACCATGCCATCCGTGCGAGCCATCTCTGCCCAATGTCTGATCTACCCGTCTAATTTAGGTAACATGATCCTCCTCTATGTTTCATAGACCCGTGCTAGCAGCTGCCTTGTCGATCCAAGACCCCAGAATCTGGTAATTAGTATGCGCCATACTGAAAACCGCCGCGTTCTATGGGCCCGAAATTCGCGGCGGCGGCATGGTTCTGTGCAACCGAGCATTCAAAGTTAGAAACCTTATGCTAAGCGTGCTGGAAATAAGAGAATTGCTTGGGCTCGTTCGAGTGGGGACTAGGTAATGCACGCACGTCTATCAGAAATACCTTGCGATGTGATGAGATTGCGAAGCGACTTTTTTGTTCGGACGCCGGAGCAAAGCTGGCGACCAACGGCCTTATTAGAGCATCCAGGATATTGCCAAGAAAGAACTAATGAATACTACCTAGGCAAGTCCCTCTAGGGAATGAAGAGTTCGGGCAAAAGCTATCTCCCGAAATGCTTCATATGGCCATCTTGAGAGGCAGATCTTGGGTTTTGGCAGCCAAATTCAGATAATGGCAAGGAACTTCTTCCCACGGACTAAATTGATGGGCTTGACCAAATTGTTGGCGTTGATATTGATGGGTCCATTAGCTTGCAGCCCAAGGATTTGGACGACGGAGTCTTTACAATATACTTTGCTAACCTATTGTACGAGGAACTCAATATTGACAGCAACCATCAACTAGACCCTGGAATTAACGCCAAAGACTCTTAAAGAGACGGAGTTCTTGGCTCTTTTCAATAAATTTTTATCATTCTCCGCATCTCGTGTAAGTCGCATTGAGAAAATCATCATGTGGCTTGGCTACCCAAAAGCCTCCTGATCGCTCAGGACTGGATCTCCGAGGAGCTTCTTCGAGAAACAACTCAGGGCGTGCAAGAATATGCACATGATTTTGATGCAAGGAGCTAGGTGGTTTCTTTCTGCTCGAGAAATCAAGCGGGGAGTCGAGGTGGTGAAACCATACATATGAACTAATGGGTATAATACAACATGCTCAACACTGTCGCAATGTAGAGTCTCTGGATGGTCAGAGAACGTCCAGGTCCGGGTATTTTGGATATAGAGGTACCCGAGCCAAACATCTTCGTATTATCTTTGAAGTAATGGCAGTCTGTGGGAGGATTTGAGTGACACAGCGATGGATGTTTGCAAAGTTCTCAGCTAGGTAGTCATGCCCAAACAACAAAACCCAGTGTCAAGTGTACAAACAACCGCAACAGTAAATGAGTGGTCTGGTTATCCTGCTCGGAGCCTGGAGGCAGAATATATAAGTTTCTCCTGCTCTCCTGGCACAAGCCGGCAACAACTCTGAGAAATAGACTCGAGTCCATTTGCCGTTGTTTTTAGACAACTGTTTTAGTATACTCTCTGATTTAGTATTCACCACTTTATTTGTCTGGAGTTGATCACTTGTGATGTTGAAAGTGCTGGATTTGTTGACACTGTCACCTGTAAATACCCTCACTCCCCTTGGCTAGCACTGCCGTGCAGCTGCCAGAGCACTTGCCACTGCGCGGTTGCTGGGCAGTGAATTTACATCGGCGTTTCAAAACAGGCAGAGATTCATTTCATCTTCATTTCATCAAACTCATCTGCTCCGATTCCCCATCGTCGATCATCTTTCGCTTCACTTCATAACAGTCTTCAATGAACCACTGCGCTTCATCAATTGCATCCCTTCACTAACTTCACCATTTCTACCACAAAACTCTCAAGTAATCACTGATATCAACAAAACTCAGTCACCATGTTCTGGCGTCGCTCCCGTCTCACTTATGACCCGAAGCAATTTCCCAACTACCGCCCCTACGCCGAAACCGGTTTCGAGCGCCTCATCAAGGAGTGTCCGAATGCATTTCGCTTCATTACCTTCACAATCAGATTCCAGATTTCTATTTTCAGTGTCATTCTGCAGTGGTTGTGTATGATGCTTCGCAGTCCTCTTCAGTACCCCAAGCACAACGATTGGATCCTCGACCACTACAAGGCAAGCCCTACTGCTTTTCACATGCTCTGGGGAGCCTTCATCACTGCCTGGTCCTCTCACTTCATGTACCGCATCGGAAACGCTGTTTGCGAGGTGATTATTGATGCCTATGATGACCCTGTGTGGGCTCTTTACGAGATCTGGGATCTCGGGGTATACTCGCAGTTCTTTCTTGTCCGCACCATCTTTTTCATCCTGACTACCACATTCAACTTCATCTGCTTTTGGACTATCTTCCTCTTCACCATGTCGACATATTCATTCGTCGTTTGCCTCTCCCTGCTCGGCGCTGTTGCCATGTGGCAGCTGCACTATTACTTTTTCGTGTACAGTCCTCAGGAAGTCCCTGAAGAGGTCTCATATCAGCCCCCCCAGAAAGAAGTTCTTTCTACTCCCGACAGACCAGGTCGCTGCTTTCGAGTACCTACACCTTCTACTGGGTCGTCCACTTCTTCCTCCCGATCATCGCCTGGGTATACTTCACCTCACCTTCGACCCCGACCATCAAACAAACCCCCTGGTGCTGCATACGTCAAAGTATCTCCCAAAGCCATGCAAAAGCTTCATGACGAAGGAGTCTTCGTCCCAGAACCCACCAGAGTTGCCGACTACTCTTATCTGGAACCATTTGCAGTAAAGCGCCCTACCAACTTCAGCCGCTCTGATGCAAAGGCGCACTTCCGAAGAGTTAGGGAAATCGAGAGGAAGAAAGGCATAATATCATACAGCCCTGACCCTTATAAAGATGATCCTCCCTCCCCTACTGTTATTACAAAGACCGCGTGGATTCATTCCAAAATGGATGCTGTCGACCGAAAGCTTCGAAACATCACAGAAGATGTCACCGAGATGAACACGCTGCTTAACACTTTTCAAGCCAAAGGCAGCGTCAAGCCCCTTCACGACGCCTCACCCGCGATACCATTGTCGCCCAGAACACAACGGCGAAACGCAACTCTCGCTGAGAAAGATCGCATTGGACAAGTCATTAATGATTACCTATGTGAGATCAACACCATCTCAGCTCGTGTATATAGGCAAAAACCCTGGACTGAAGACGTGCTGAAGCACATTGATCGCCTGGTTGCCCACGCGGGAGATGCCGCTTCCCGCGCAATTCGTATAGAAGTCGAAGATTGTAAAAGGCGTGTTGATCTAGCGTTCAAGGGCGTGGACGCGGCAATTACGAGCTCTAATGGAATTGCAGACTTTTGCGTTGATCGCCAAATAGAACTGGAGGCCCAAGCCAAGAAGCTTTGTCGTATGGATCGAACTCAGGCTAAGTATCCTAGCATTCCAATCTTTGATGAATACTATGGTTGATCCCCATCGAGTTTTTGACTCATCTTTATCGACTAAACGATTAGCAGAGTGCTATTGTATACATATACACCACTGAGAGCACTTGAAGATTGATATTTTGGAGTTCGGGATTATACCCTTTGCTTTACTCCACATATCAAAGACACTTGCATGATTGACTACGAAGTCGGGGATATGATATCTTAGGTTGACGTTGAGTATAGCGGACAGAGTTGACCATTTACGAATGAACTCGATGATTAATGTCATAACATTTGTTCTTATGCTCCCAAAGTGATTTCTCTTTCGAGTCTGTTCATCATTGCGAAAAGGCCTGCCGCAACAGTAGCTCGCTTATCTATATCATCCAGGTCGCCTAGGTATAGAAGTTCTTTCTCTTGAGTTTCCCTGGTTATGATAGGTGGCTCACGATAAGCAGAAGACTTGTCTAATACACTCATCTCGTATCAACAAGAGCGCTGGGGATGAGATTAGGAGATGACGATGTTATCCTCAACCACCGAGGCCGGTTTCTAATGACTTGAAACTGACCACTGTGGCAAATACTTCTCGGTGGTGCCCTATTAAATACTGGTCCTAAAATGCGAGGATACGGGAACTGCCAAAGCTGTTGAGGCAGTCTGTGATGCCACAGACCATGCGACCTCAGTGAACGGGAATAATAGCACCATGATATTGACCTTCCTTGATATTGAAATGTACCATTATCGAATGATGCGTCCGTTTAGAGAGGCGAGGAGAAGAAATATGTACTCATTGCGGGCTATATCTTTACTTGCCAAATCCTCTGTGAACACCTGGGTATCGCACATAAAAATCGCATCTCGTCGTCACGACAGTTCCAGAACCGATCCTCCAATAAATCCTTCAGGTCAGAAAACTCCCCCAGATCCATAGACTGAACAGATGATCATCAAGACCACCGAGGCACCGGCTAATAACCAGCAGACTCAATACCATGAACCTGCCAGTAAAGACCTCCTTTCTTCCCAACCTCGTCAGCAGCACACTTGACAGATCCACGAGCTGCCATCTCCGTTCCAGCAGAGTACTCCAGAACAGCCTTCTGCATGATCCAAACGACATCGTCATCGCCGACTTTTAATCCCTTGTCAGCTCGCACAGCAAATGCACACGATCCTGATTTGACGATGTTGACAAGCCCATCTCCCACATCGTACTCGCGCTTGTCGTCGGAAGCAGCGGGGATGCTGAAGGTGCCGTTACGAGTACCAAAGGTTGAGAGAAGTGCTGCGCAGTCTCTGTAGTTGGCCCGCTTGGTGCTCTTGGGGGCCTGGTGCGCGTTGTAAGTCTTCTTGTCGCATGTACTGAAGGAGTGGTTTCCAGCAGCCCAGTAGGTGTATGGATCTTCGTAGGCACTGGGTGCTGTGGTTGAGACGGCGATCATGTTGTCTTTGGTAGGAGTAGCCGTGGGCGCTGCGGCTGCAAGGCCGATGAAGACGGCGACATGGTTGGTGAAATGCATCTCGATCGTTGATCTAGCGAGCGGGAAAAAAGTAAAGAAAGTTTGCTGAGAAAAAGAACGGATCGTGGTGAAGAGTAACGGACCAACAGGTGATCAACACCTATGTTAACGAGTGACTGAGAAAGGAAAACGCTGCGCTGCACTGCAACGAGGAGGTTGGGAGAGACAGTCAACAGCAGTCAGTTGACGGGGGAGAGAAAAGAATTATACCCAATCCAGATGGGCAAGTGGGATGTTTAGATGCGATCACAGGCGGAGATGGCAGTGTTTCAAGTAGAGTGGATGAGTATGAAACAAGGATCACAATACGCAGAGCAGAGAGGATGGTTTTTTTTGAGTGACATTTTGGGACCAGATTGATTAGACTCGGAAAAATTAGTGCTGTTTTGCTTTTGAATATATTTAGTCTCAACGAGTGAAACAGGGTGACGGGCTGTGTTTGTTTAATTGCGATAATCGCAGCGGAGGATCTGGCGTTTGTGTTTCCGTTTTTTGATGGGGACGATGTTTCGAGCAAAGTGCCATATTCATGCCGAGATCACCGCGTATAGGCACAGGAAAACGTGTGATTGGAAAGCTAATGGGAGGAGTGAAACGAGCGTCTCTATATATAAGGAATTATATGTGATGATCAACCATATGGTCTTGTATTCTTGGAGTTTAATTCGCTGCCAACAAGACTGACTGAGCACAGGACCATAGCGACAATACATACAGAGTATATACGCTTTGACTATTGCCATGTCTCTCTTGAATCCCTCGAAACAAACTACCTAGCAATTGTCTATTTCTTTGAAACGGTCTATCTTGCGTGCCTTGGCTTTCTCACATGCGCATAATTTGCAGCCTCGCATCGAGGCCAGATCAGCACTCTCAGTCTCCAACCTCGAGATCAAAAGGTCGTTGATCAATACCAATTTCACATGATAGTAAAACCTGGCGACAACTGCCGTCAAACTTGAATATTAGTCTCTATACCGTTGCAGTGGGATTTATCTCCCTGCAAACTTAAATGGCCTTCCTCGCAATATCTCGTGATAGAAACTACCTATCGAGTCTCTTGTCTCTCACTAACTCCCCCGGGCCGACAGTGGAGAAGAGTGACGCTCCAGTGGGTTGAGAGCCCCCACTCCCAGCGGTTCATCAACCCCGGTCTTGGAGATGATGACGCGAGGGGCATTGGCCAGTGACAGAGCAACTCGTTGGTTTATTTGTTGGGTGATGTTTGTACTCTCAATATGACTTCATATGTCGTGGATCTCTGTCTCAAGGCAGCCATGAAAAGTCTTGGCCAGGTTAGTAGTCCTTGGTCTTGGTTCATGGTTACCAATTCCCACGGCATAAGGGTTGATTACGCTAATGTAAGTTGGAAAAAGTGTCATTTCCACCATCTTGTCCTCGTTATTCCCAGACGTCACTATCTCGGCCGATAGAATACCCAAACATGACGGTTCTT
Organism: Fusarium proliferatum ET1; assembly: GCF_900067095.1. Lineage (NCBI taxonomy): Eukaryota > Fungi > Ascomycota > Sordariomycetes > Hypocreales > Nectriaceae > Fusarium > Fusarium proliferatum. The sequence goes on from NW_022194791.1 coordinate 2,620,786, forward strand.
CAGACTGATGCTCGTTCATGGAATTGACCCTCTTTATTAAGCCCGCCAGTATCCATATCATTCCCCATCAACTCCTGGGGTCATCATCTTGGCTCCGTCTTGGCTCCACGTCAAAATGATCACCCCAAAAACCTGTATCATGGACTGCTCGGTTCAGGTGACCCCCTCCAAGAAAAAGGGCCGTTACCACGATGATGGAATGGCTCTGATGATCGTCGGAACTCGGCTGAGGGTGAGTGAGACCCTTTCTTTTACTTTTTTCTTTTTTTTACTTGGTGTAACTCTCAGCTCGTCGCTTGACTCGATTCCCGAGCCCCGATGAACTGTTCTTGTCCCGTCTAGTCCTAGCTAGGGGTATTATCGGCCCCCAGTTTTGGGATCATTGCCAGTTCCTGATATCATCGTCATGGCCTATCAATGGAATGGTATTAACTAACATTGTCGGGGTCAGCTGGAAGAAGAAAATACTGTGAGGGACCTTGACCATTTTCCATGTTCTGAAATTTCTATCCATTGTAAACTCCATCGCCCAATCTTCTCTTCATTGCTCTTCTCTTCATATCATAAGTACTCAGCCATCATCGTCATCATGAAAACCGCTTCACAACCTTCAGCTCCCCATAACGCAGCAAGCAAAGTAAAGCGACTCGTTGGCAAAATTCGCCGCCACTCACACCCTCCATCCCCCGAAGCTTCCTCAGCATCTCCCTCATCATCCGCAAATCCATCTCGCGAATCTTCATCATGCCCTATTCCACACATCGGCAAACATAGTCAGCGCCAAAGTCGCCGCGGATCAGCCTCAGATGAGGAGGAGCGCGCGCACGACCTTGAACTCTGGAACGCAGCATACGATGTCCTCAAGAGAGATGGCACGTCCTCGGGTCTTGTGCTCGCGTATGAGAGCATTATTTCTCATGCACTCCCTGATACTTTGAGGCCGGGACATAACGGGAATGGGAATGGGCTACCGACAGAAAGTGAGAGGAGAGCGGAACTCATGATGATGATCGCAAAGTCTGGTTTAAACCGCGAAGTTAAGGAGACATCACAAACAGACTCGGGAGATGTTGAAGCAAGAGAAAATCTGATTCGCACAAGGTCGACTATAGCTTCATTACTCGATGACCAGCCCAGCGCCGCTGTCGCTTGGGCGGGCTTCTGCTCACTAACACCAGTAGGCTCCGACTGACTCAACCCATTGAACAACAAGACTGATATCATCAATAGCTTCTACTAGAACCCCTTCTCCGACATGAAGATATTCGCCAAGGGTTTGTGCATATTGCACACACCATTCCTCACTACATGACCCTCCATCGTGCCCTCCATCCATCATCCTGGACATCCCTACCAGAGTTCCAACGTCAACAGCCGCAAGTCCATCAAACTCTTCTAACACTTTATCGACGCATCCTCGAGTGCGAGATGAACATTGTCTGCGCCGCTGCGAGCGCCTGGAACATGGCTGCTCGCAACGTCGTCGATTGGCATGGCTGGAAAGGCATGGCGGATGCTGTGCGAGATATGGACGCTGAGTTGATGGGCTATGTCGAGAAGAATGGCACAGATGAGGCTAGGGCGTTGATGGAGGTTCAGAGGAAGTTAGAGCCTGAAGGGGGAGGCCGCGGTGAGTTACATGACGACACTTCATCACCAAATGCGTAAGAATACAAGACAAGCCATCAATCAAGGGGCCATTGCAAGCAAGGTGGTTTTATATAAAGCCAATTTCAATCGATTTACCCGGATAGTCAAATCTACAGATTTCCCTTTTCCCCAAACCAGACTCCCGACTCCATGCTCCGCCCTTTTGACCAAGCCAGTGTAGGACTTTGCTTTTTTCCTTTTGCCAAGTCGCGATCAAATCAACCAGTCTATATTCCAACAACCAATTACCATATACCCAAAGACCACCATGCTCCGTTTCTACAAGAATACTCCTTTAAAAACGCCCCAATTACTGCCCAATATTTGGAAGGATACCCTGCTTGTCAAGGTTCCTCAGAGTATCACCGTACTCATTGATATGTCGCTGCCAGCGACTGACATCGCGCTTGAAACCAATCGCCCCCAACATGGCTGACCATCCAGGCATTTGGTCACGGGTCACAAGTTCATATACACGACAGAGGATTTGATAAAATTCCACCTGAGGCCTCATCGCAACCGCGTACAAGTGTCGCACCAAGTCAGCCCAGCCGGCGATAAAGTCGACGTCAAACGTGGACTCGGGATACCGGAACTCGATAGTGTCGTACTTAGAGACAACCAGTGCACACCGGGTAGTTGTGTGAAGGGATCCCTCGTCGAATTTTCGGAGGGCGATGCCCAGGCTAATCAAGCTGGTTTCCGACCACAGGCGTTTCATAGCTCCCAGCAGACCTCTGTCGACTTTCTTGCGCCAGTGTAGCTGTCGCATGACCTCTCCGAGTGCTTCAACAAGAGCTGCACCCTCGCCATACACTGTTGGTTCACCCCTTTCCATGGCGATTCGAGATTCAACGCTGATACGCGCCGAGTAAGGAGAAGTCGAGCGGAAAGGATGGCATAGAGGGTACAGCAGAGAATCTTCCAGCAGCCAGACTAAAGATGCAAGGCGCAGCGCAGTCTCTAGCTGCATGCTGCCGGCTTCGTTGACGTGGAGGTGTAGTCCACAACCAGAATTAAGTCCAACTACCATGTTGCCCTGCACTGCCGCAAGGCACTTTCTGAGGGTAGGTAGCCCCTGACTGAACTCTTCAGGACGAGTGAGGATAGGGCTGTTGAGTTCAGTTCCATACCAGTCGTACTTGTTTGAAGGTGTCATTCCGGACTTACTAACGCAGTCTCTGGTGATGTGACGCTCCGGAACAATGAACCAAAAATCAGTCCTAGACACTGGTCCGCTGACAGACTCGTTATTCCAAGCTCGAATGTCTCCGCTATTATCTGTGAGCGGAAGAATTGTAGTGCCAGGGATCTGGGCAGGGCTGGATGGCGAAGGTGTGAGGCTACACGAGACGGAGACCCCGCTGCTGGCGATCAATTCGCATACCTTGTGAATACAAGACGGTTCGATGTCTTTGTAGTCTCCCATCACGAGGCCCAAAAAAGCCTCCGGTGTTGTAGGACAGGTCCATCGAGTCTCACCAGTCACAGCGTCGGAGTTTGGGATCTGCAGTGCAACCATAAATTCCAACTCGATACCGACACATATGGACTGCGGTATCGACATGCTGGGCTCGAGGGATGCAGGGATCGCAGAGGCCTTTTCTCGACGGTGAAAATGCTTATCGACTTGGATGTGATGATAGCTTCTCAGGGTCGAGAGCAGAGAGGCTGGAGCCCCTAATGGGTTACGATTTATAGCAGATAGCTCCATAATGAACAATATGAGGTGAGTTGAGGAAGCAAGAACAATTCGTGGTGTTCTCTCTTATATACTCGCGAGTCAAAGAACATGGCCGCAAAGAAAGTGAGTGCGTCTATCATGTAAGGAGAAGGGACTGGACAGAAAAGGAATCTTGACTCGCTCACCGAAGGGCGGTCAAGGTTTAGGAATTTGAGGCTGTGAATGAACTATCTTTTTACATGTGCCTGTTATAAAAGCCTCCCGCCGAACAAGCTTCTCGGTATGAAACTCTGTTGTCGAGTAGTTCGGCCACTAGTCAGCACAGAACAGCCCAACCCTTAACAAGCACGATAAGGTGATCATGGTTCTATTCGTAAGCTAAACATTCGGCAACCTCAATCATGGTAACAACACAAAGCCATTCAAAAACGCTTGGCTCCGACTGGGCAATGAACAGAGTGACACTTGTCTCTCAAAAAGTGTCTGACCGGTCCAGAACGTGTGATTTAGAGGTAGCGGGAGTGGTAGGGCGATCCTTGCATCCAACCTTTTGACATAATACCAGGGGTGAAGATTGGGTGAGATCTACACCTCAACATCCAAAAGCTTGTGAGTCGCGGAGAAGCACTCGAGAGTCTCGTGAGTTTGTGGTGATAGGTCCGATATGTTGGCAACCCACCTTTCAGCCTGTTTTGAAAGTAAGAACATGATTGACTGATTGGTCTTATCGTAGCATTGTGCCATTGAAATGTGTTGAACAAAGAGTACTCGGTGAAGAATAGTTGACTTACACGAGGAGGAAGTGCAGGGAGAGTTGGCGCATCAAAGTTACTCCGTAACGACCAATCATTAAGCTGCGCAGCATTTGCTAGGAAGCTTGCCTGAAAGGAAGACTGCCCTGTCTAGAGGTAGGGGAGGAAAGAAAATACATGTCCTCGATCCTAAATGACAAAAAGGCTTAGGTAATATAGCCTAAGCTTAGGATGACTTTTGCTAAGTTTATTTTGACACCCCACAGCAAGGTTCGATGTTTTCTTGCCCCCGAGGCCTGTGACGAAATCCCCTAATTTTGTCCACTGCTCCTGGGGTGCAGTCGGGTTCCATTGTGGCGGACGAGGAATAGCTGGCCTGCCTGCATCTTTGATTGACTGACTGAACTGTGCCCAAAAAACGCGACATCGCGTTAACTCCAATTTAAGCCAAACTCCATCCTCATCACCATATTCAAACAACGTCAATTATTCCCACCGCTGAATCGATCGCATCGCATTCGAATTTATCGCGACGAGTATCTTAAACCTTTAGTTTATTCGCAGCGTCGCCCTCGACTCAAACGCGATTCCTCCCGGGCATGCCACTCGACTTCCCACAATGCGTATGATCAAGCCTTCATGGCTAAGCCATAGCGGCGAGCAAAAGGATTTCGAAGTTTACAGCTGCCATGTCTCCCCGGATGGAAAACGACTTGCGACTGCGGGCGGCGATGGACACGTCCGCGTTTGGTCGACTGAAAGTATCTACAATGCCGACACACCAAAGTACAACAAGCCGCGCCAGCTCTGCCACATGAGCCATCATCTTGGAACAATTCACTCGGTTCGCTTTTCGCCTAATGGGCGCTATCTTGCCAGTGGAGCGGACGACAAAATCATTTGCGTATACCACCTGGATAAAGGACCACCAGCTGCTACCTTTGGCACCAACGAGCCTCCTCCTGTCGAGAACTGGAAGACATACAAACGATTAATTGGCCACGATAATGATGTTCAGGATCTCGCCTGGTCGTACGATTCTTCAATACTGGTTTCTGTTGGCCTTGATTCTAAGGTGGTCGTCTGGTCTGGTCACACGTTCGAGAAGCTGAAGACTTTGCCTGCACACCAAAGTCATGTCAAGGGCATCACCTTCGATCCAGCGAACAAATTCTTTGCAACCGCAAGCGACGACCGAACGATCAAAATCTTTCGATTCACTTCGCCTGCACCTAATGCGACACAGCACGACATGGTTAACAACTTTGTTCTTGAAACAACCATTAGTACACCGTTCAAGAGCTCGCCCCTAACTACCTACTTTCGACGATGTTCGTGGTCTCCCGATGGCAATCACATCGCAGCTGCCAACGCTGTAAACGGCCCCGTGAGTTCTGTTGCTATTATCGAGCGGACGAGATGGGATAGTGAAATCAATCTTATCGGCCATGAAGCTCCAACGGAAGTGTGCATGTTCTCCCCTCGTTTGTTCCACACGTCGAAACCAGATGCGAGTGCAGCCGACGGGGCTGCGACATCGCTCGTGACAGTGATAGCATCTGCTGGCCAGGACAAGACTTTGAGTATATGGAACACAAATACGTCCAGGCCTGTAGTCGTGTGTCAAGACTTGGCAGGCAAGTCGATATCTGATCTAGCGTGGACTCCGGATGGGCAGACCATTTTTGCGTCAAGCTTAGACGGTAGCATTGTGGTTGTAAATTTCGAGGAGGGAGAGCTCGGCTGGGTAGCGCAACCAGAGGAGAACGTCAAGGCACTTCAGAAATATGGGGCGTCTCGGAAAGGAATGGGTATAGCTGAGGACGTGGATGGCCTTGTTCTGGAAAACCAGAGTAAAGAGGGAGAGTCGCGGGCTGTAGAGTCGAGGATGGGTGCACTCATGGGAGACTTTTCCGAGTCAACCAAAGAGTCAACACCTATCGCTAATGGCCCTAAACCCAACGGCACTTCGGCGAAGCCATCGACAAATGGCCAAACTGAGCCAGAAAACGAACCAGAGAAGCAGCCAGAAGAGACAGCTGACAAGACAGCCGAACGTGTCAAGGAATTGAAATCGCGGGTCACTATCGGCAAAGATGGCAAGAAGCGAGTTGCACCTTTGTTGGTGTCATCATCAGGGACAGGCACGTCTTCATTGCCTCAAACTCAGTTGGTTGGAACAACAAGCACCAACAAGAACGCGCAAAATGATACACCGCAGACGATAGTTGATATAAGCAAGCCTTATGACGGTTTGCCTAAGGGAGGCATTGCTGCCATGTTGCTTGGTAACAAGAGGCAAATCAACCTGGGTGATGACGAAGATGAAGAGGAGCCAGTTGCCAAGCGCGTTGCTACAGGTCCTACACCTATCGTCACTGATGGCCCTAATGGGGTCGAGCCAGCAGCACTCGTACCTGTTCAGAATGGTGTGGTTCCCACACCAGAGTTCCTTCGGCCCGCAGTCATGAATGTGTCTATGTCATTCGCTCAAGTCAGATTAGCTGTACCGAAGATCAGGTCACATATCCTTCGGCCGCTGGACAGGGGAATTTTACAGGGCGAGAGCTCCTTGGAAGAAGCAACAAAGACCCCGGAAAACATAATTCTGGAAGCGAAGAATGATATTACCCATGGTCATCCTTCTCATGTCATAGTCAGCAAAAGGGGCGCTCTTATTTGGGAAGAGTGGCTTCCCAGAGATGTCGTTCTAGTAACAGCGACGAAACACTTTTGGGCCGTGGCTTGCGAAGATGGATCTGTGCATACCTGGACTTCGGCTGGAAGAAGACTCCTCGCCCCTATCATACTTGAGTCTCAGCCTGTTATTCTGGAAGCTCGCGATCACTGGCTACTGTGCATTACAGCTGTCGGCCTTGCCCATGTTTGGGACATGAAAACCCAATCTGCTCCCAATCCTCCTGTGTCACTTGGACCAATCCTGGATATTGCCACAACATCGCTTAACCAACACAGCGCGACGCCTGGCCCTGGTATTACTTCTGCCCATCTGAACAGTACCGGCCACATCATTGTGACACTGACCAATGGTGATGGCTACTGCTATGCTCGCGATATGTATACATGGCAACGCCTAAGTGAAGCTTGGTGGGCTGTGGGCTCACAGTATTGGAACTCTAACGATTCTTCTATTTCTGCTTTGCAGTCTACAGCTGTTGGTCCGGATTCTAAGGACAGACAAGATAAGAAGTCTTCCAAGGCCACTGTGTCGTCAGGCATCATACCTTTCCTTGAGCGACATACAACGAACGAATTTTTGTTGAAAGGTAGATCATATTCCTTGCAGCGCATTATTAAGATGGTCGTGCAGCGGAAGGAGTCCGAGAATCTTGAAAGCAGCGTCAGCATTGCCCATTTGGAAACAAGAATTGCTGGTGCTCTGCAACTTGAGGCACAAGAAGAATTCCGACTATATCTCTTCATGTATGCGAAACGCTTGGGCGCCGAGGGGGCAAGGGTCAAGGTTGAAGAGCTCCTCAACAGTCTTCTTGGTGGCATACTCGAAGACAGCGAAGAAGATGAGGAAGAAGACGGCCATGGGTGGTTCAGCAAAGAAGGTGACATCTGTGGATGGGATCGAAAGGAGCTGCTCACAGGTGTAGTTATGATTCTTGGTAAGTTATCGTTATTGATGTCACTATGGCAAAAGTTGTACAAACTAACAGCAAACAGGAAAATACCGCGAGCTCCAGCGATTGACGCTCCAATACGCAAGAATTCTCGACATAAGCTTAGAGGATGGCTCAGTGGACGTTGAGCAAATGGATGTGGAGGCTTAAACAAAAGGCATAGTTCTAGGGTTGTATCATTATCGTAATACACGTCGTTCCTATGCGGTGACGGGCAAGGACGGCGGGCACTCTTTTTTGTTTAACAGGCAAATATGGCGTTGAGGCTTATCCGCCGGGGATCTGATGGTCCAGCGGTGCGAACTTGGGGTACAGGCAGGCGGTAGACTACTGTTGGTGCTCTTTGATACGAAAGAACGCCTGGTTAATGAGGGCATGCAAACACAGTCATGCAGTACCATCTTGAGAGTGTATTGATTGGTGAAGTTCATGACAAATGGCTAATGTGGGTGAGCAAAGTGATTCTCGACACACCGTTATCTTTCATCGTTCCCTCTGTAACACAACCGACCGAGATTGCTGCGGCTCATGATCACATGCCATGTTTGGTGAAGAGTGGCATCGAGTGGAGGTGAGGAAACAAGATGATGTTATCGTGAGTGGGCAAATGGGTGCATCGCCAACACCGGTCTGTTGTTGTTCCTGGGCTTCTCCGGTCCGGATCTTTTCTTCCGGTAACTCCAGAGCCTCCCGTCTGGGCAACTACTTCTCTTCTTATCAAGCTGGTGTTTAGTGTGAGGTGTCGATGAGGTAAGATACTGCACCTGCTCGCAGCTGCCACGTCCACGTCCGCCTCCACATTGAATCACCTGCCAACCTGCATCTCCTTGGTTCTTCTCGCCTGAGGATACAACAACCGCAAGGTGGAGGATTATTAGTAGGTACAAATCCCCCCCAGTTCGTCTTCTCTCTTCTCTTACTTCATTCTTCTTATTCTTCATCCTTTGATTCGTTATTGTACTTCGAACCTGGAATTGAAAGCAATCACAAGCACAAGCACAATCCCTTCTCTTTAGCACGTCTAGAACGTTTCCGTGCTCAGCACCTAAGGTGCCTTTACACTCCTTTCATTCTCATGCTCCTTTCTTAATCCCTCTCCCTCTCCACCCTGCACTTCATCTACCTAAGCTACTCAATAGCCTTCATCTTTACGGCCTTTAACCCTGCCGGTCCTTTCTTCGTTCAAGGCATTTGTCAATTCTTCCCCTGAACGTTGGACATTATCTTCACCTTCATCATGGCAAAAGCCCCTCCCTTCACTCTCTTGTGGGCAGGGGCCCTTACCCTTCTTCACTTCACCCTGTTTGTTTGTGGCTCAGCCTTGCCTTCTTCTACTGATGATCCCCTCAAGGCAGCCTTGGTGAGCCTTGTCCAAGAAGATGACATTGGTGCTATACTCTACAGTATCCAACAGATTGAGGACAAGTTCAACAACCGCCACTTGTACGACTGGGTTTTCTTCAGTGTCCAGGATCTTCCAAATAGGTTCAAGGATCTCACTTCCAACGCTACCAATGCTACTTGCTTCTTCGAGGTTATTCCTGAGGAGAACTGGAACATGCCTGGTTGGACTGATCACTCCCAACTTTCGGACTCTCACGGAATCGACTCTGACGGCAACCCAAAGACCTTTAAGCCCATCGCCGACATCCGCCAGATGAAGCGATGGAGCTCGGCTCCCTTTGCTAATGAGCAACGTCTCAGCAACTATGAATGGTTCTGGAGAGTCGAGCCAGGCGTAAGTGGTCCTGAAACAGCCACAGTGATGCATCGAAGATTGATCAGGAGCTGACACAAGCAGGCTTCTTTGAGCCAAGACATTCCTTTCGATGTCTTCCGTTACATGCGAGACAACGGTATTGCCTATGGTTTCAACCGAGCTGTCCTTGGCCAAGCCAACTTATATCAACTCTCTCGCGTCAAGTCTTTCATTGAAAAGCACCCAGAGCTCCTTCATGAAGAGGCTGATATCACATGGCTCATTGAAAACGGCGCAGGTCTCACTATTCAGTCAAGCTCATCGGACGACCGCTGTGAAGGATCGGTAGACGAGGGCAGTGACAAACCGAGGTCGCGGATCATTTAGGAGAGCCGCCCTGGTGGTCAACGCAGCTCGGACACTAATAGGTCACAGGATGAGACGGCCCACGACAAAAACACCAAGAATGAAGGGGAGGAAGCATCTTGGATTGGTGGGTCCTTTGCGACTTGGCTAAGTGAAGTTTACGGCAGCAGTCTTTATCCAACCTTTGACATTGGATCCCTCGCTTTCTTCCGCAGCCCTCATCACGCTGCCTTCTTCCACCACCTCGACAGTGCGGGCGACTTTCAGTATCGCCGAGTCGATGATGTCCCGGTGCATAGCTTGAGCGCGAGTCTGTTCCTGCCTCGGGAGAGTGTCTGGAACTTTGGCACTAAGAATATGCAACTTCGCACCCAACTTAATATCCAGCCAACCGGAGTTGGAGCTATTCCAGATGGTGATCAACGCATCGTGGACTATGAAAACACTGACTCAGGCAACAGTGTCAAGCAGAAGAATGATGCTGAATGGGAAAAGAAATCGCTTCATGACAATTGGGAGTTAATGACACCCGACGTGAGCGAACAGTCCGAAAACCCGCACTTGATATCAGGCAATACGTGGATGGGGAAGGACGTAGCGGATGAAGCTGAAGGATGTAGTTTTTTTTGGTTTTGGGGGCAAGTTTTTATTGGATTTCAAGGATTTGCAGGATATGGGTGGGAAACAGATTTTAGTTGTTTGCAAGATGATTGAAGGGACAACTTAGGATCAGGGTACAACATGTACAGACAATTGGGCTCACCGCCTCGCGGGTCGAGGCAGCACAAAGAAAAGATGATGCTTGCTTTTCAGATGAAGTTGTTTGTGCATGAGTGAATGAGAAACCACACCATCAAGGCGGTGAATGTAAATGTTGCATAATGTATTACGGGGGAGACCTTTCGTCACAGCTGAGACAGAGGAGGACGTTTTGGCTGAACCCAAGAAAAGGCGCCTGCGTCAGGCGGCGGCAGATGTCACACACATGGGTACAGTCGTACAGCGTCTCAGGCGCGTCTTTGACGTGAAAAAGCATGGATGGATGGATGGATGTCTTCCTACGTGGCTGGTGGTGCTGCATACATGATATCTAGAAGACGCACGATATACGTCACTAAGCAGTGCAGAAGCAGGCAAGTTTGGTCAGATAAATGACGCCATTAAAGAATACAGCATGTGTGAAGCTGGGGATTGTCGACGTCGAAACATATCATATTAGTAAAGGATGTAATTCCCTGGAAGCAAATGACGTACGAAACAAAAACATAGCAGGTTGGGTTTTTGGTGCCTGGACATGTTTGACGAGAAGAGCTGCGGAGTCTGTGGGGTTTGGATGACGATCGGCGCCGGTGGGATCGAGCCGGGGAGGGGAACGACGAATTTAGTTCAAGATCCGAAGTGAGATTGATTTGGCTTGGAGATTTATGTTTGAAATTGGAAGGTGATTGACCACATCGTATTCGAGCATATAGCCTCGTTTGGTAGCTGTGCTAGAGGTTGAGTACGGAGTAGCTTATGACAACCTCGGCCTTCTCATACCGATGATTCACGGCTTTTAACATGATACTCTCTGATCATGCTCGGAAATGAACAGAGATGCGCCTTGTTCTTCCGCCGCCTGTGGATAGATTTGTCGCTTGCTATCTATGAAAGGAGGGCAAGAGACAGACGATTTGTGCATTCTACACTCAGCCTCGGACAAGATTTTCGCTTAAACCTACCGGTATCCGCCTGTTGTAAAGCTTTTTTTTCCCTCTTGGTTCCTGGCATGAATAAAAAGGTACAGGGCAGGGATAATAAAGGGGCCGGGGCAACTTAAACAGGGGTTATTAGAGTTAATGACTGCAACGTTGAAAATTATAAAGGTTTATTAACGATTTATTGAAAATTAAGTAATTACTGCTCTTATTGCTAAGTAAAATGGCATTGAAAACTCAACCAATCCCGTCTCTTAAACATGAAGTTTTCATTCCCTGCCCTGCTGCAAACACTCCCAAAGATGCACCTACCCCTGATTCCTGCTCTGTCAGATCCCCGCCCACCCATGCAGAGCTTGGCCAGTGGGGAGGAAGATGCACCGACTGCCACATGCCTTCCTGCCTTACCTGGCTGGGCATAGGTCTGGGTCCTATTTTTATGACAAAAACTAACAGGAGGTAAGGCAAGGGGTTCACAGTTCACAGTTCACAGTTCCTTCCATTGTAGGCTGGACGGCTGTGGTGCTTCCTTCCTTTGCACTACCCCAGGGTCACTGTATCCTTCCTACCTACCTACTTGCCTTATCCTATTCTGTAAAGAACGGAGACTTCCTTTTCTGAAGGTGCTCCCCGCCTGTTTCCTCCCCTTCTTTCCTTCTTCTCTTTCATTTCTTCCATATGTAGAAACTCTTTACAAATATTCTCTGGCATTTCGAGAAGTACGAATAGCGAGCACGGATACCCGACGTCGACTGACGGTGACGATATTGCCCAAGGCATTTGGCTCCCGAGCCTTGGCAGTGCACGATTGCGATCGCGGAGGGGCCCTTGGATCTGCAACAGGAACATTTACAATATTGACGCGCGATCCGAATACTCGATATTAACCCATTTTACTTAAACGAACGAAAAAGAACCCAGAAAAATCATCGGACGTGGTTGGTTGGCGCCCGAGCCATCGTAAAGAATCCGAATTTCGCCCATTGTCGCATCGACTTCCCAGCCCGTGTCGCAAAGCCCCCATCGCGGTTTCAGAGCGCATTGCCCTCTTACTACTAGCCAAGTCCTCTTTCACATCACACTCCTTTTACACCACGTCGACGCACTCAGCTCTCCTTTCGACTTTACAATGGCGATACTGGAGGCCTTCCCCAAGGCGCCTCCTGCTAGCCAGGGCGGCTTCCTAGGTCTGAGCAAAAAGCAGTGGGCTTTGACAACGGTACGAACTTTCTACCTGGTTTTTTGCTATGTTGTTTGGTAATATATAGATTCCCTGGCGCTGACGTGCTATTCCAGTTGACCTTTCAAAACTCAGCCCTTATCTTGGTAAGTTTTTGTCGCAACGCATCATCCTAGCCTCAGCTAACATTGCCTTCAGATCATGCACTACTCTCGCGTTATGCCTCCGAGTGGCGATCACCGCTACTTTACTTCGACCGCCGTCTTTCTGAACGAGATCATTAAGCTCGCAGTTTCGCTATCCTTAGCCATCTATGATACCTCAAAGACCTTGGCTCCTACGACACCCGCAACAGTCCTTTTCGAGCAAATCTATAACTCTGTCTTTGCTGGTGATGGGTGGAAACTTGCATTGACAGCTGCTTTCTATACCTTGCAGAATATGCTGCAGTATGTCGCTGTGGGTAACTTGGATGCGGTGCACTTTCAAGTGCTGTATCAGCTCAAGGTATGTCTCACCACCAAGTCATATTCGTCTTGGCAAAGTAAGCCCTGTTAGCGTACGTGCTGACTTTTTTTTTTTACAAGATTCTCATTACAGCACTGTTTAGTGTTGTACTGCTGCGAAGGCACTTGGGACCCAAGCGCTGGCTTGCCCTCATCATCTTGACGCTGGGCGTATGTGTTGTGTCACTCCCTCAAGCCGGCTCATCTTCAAGCTCATCCAGCATTCCTCTCCGCCACATGACGGACCATTTCTTCCCTCGCTCGCTCCATGAGCTTGGATACGTACCCACGGACAACAGCCAAGCTGGACATCTAGCTAAGCGATCTGCTACCTACCAAGGCATTGACCATGATTTGCCGCCTCTTGACCCTCTTATGAATTACTCGGTTGGCTTGGTCTCTGTTCTTGTCGCTGCTACGGTATCCGGCTTGACGGGTGTCTACTTCGAAAAGTTACTCAAAGAGAGTCCCACTCAAGCCAGTGTTTGGATCCGAAACGTCCAACTAAGCTTTTACTCCATCTTTGCTGCCGGCCTCGGTGGCGTCATTTGGCAGGATGGTGAAGGAATCAGCGAGCACGGCTTTTTCGAGGGCTACAATTGGGTTGTGTGGAGTGCCGTTGTGCTCCAAGCTGCTGGTGGCATGTTGGCGAGCGTTGTAATTCGGGATACGGATAATATTGTCAAGAACTTTGCGACGAGCATCAGCATTGTCATCAGCTTCTTGATCAGCATTATGTTGTTCCAGTTCGAGGTGTCGGCAACAGTAAGTTCCCTTATCGTAACCATAAGACATGGATATTAACACAGCCTGCAGTTTGTCATTGGCACATTCCTGGTTCTCCTCTCTACTTGGATCTACAATGGTTCAGATAGGGCTATTCGCCGTCCTCCACCAATCCAGATCCATAGCTTCGAGAAGCCGGCTATTGAGAGTTTACAAACCCCTCGCAATTTGGCGAACCGACTGACTGTCAATCCCATGGATAGCCCTATGGGGTTGACCACGAGTCGACCAAGCACACCACTACTGCCCAGAACACCAAGTCGATCCAACTTTAAGAGAGACAATTGATCTTTTCGATACATATATCGATCAAAACACCCACCACCTTATACACTCGAATACAAAAATTCGTATTCGGGATTTCATCATTATGAAGTCGAACGAAGACATGAATCACGCATCCTTGCAGTAACATTATATATAGCCAGGATCTCATTGGTACATTTCTTGGATAGATAGAACAGCTTGCATAGCCGGTCTGCAGTGGTTATTACTTTCTGCGTACCCCGGTAGGTATGGTTGGTGATAGGAAAAACACCCACTTCTGAGGAGGTGCGGTATGACAGTATACCCCTGATTATAGAAACGTGAATCTTAGATCAAGACTAGAAAGGATGGGAATGGTGTTTCCCAAAAATCACAGCTTTCAAGTTGAAAATATGGTGGATAGGCTTGGACAAGAATACAAGTCCATTATCGCTGTTTACTTGCTTTACTGAATAGTCATTCCTCTTGATGTGACCTGATGGGAAGCAGTTTTGTTCCTCAGGTATCACTCCTATATACACTCTCCATTACGCTTTGATGGCCTGAACTTTTAAGGATATATAGCGCTTCTTTCAAAGAAGATCAAACGCAAACTTTTTGCACTAGCCTAGATTGTAGAAACGAGCTTTGTTTACATAATGACTTCGTTGGTGACATCCTGTAACTCTATTAGCGGGGTGCTCATCGAATAACTCGAGTTGGAAACTTACCCTCTTCAACTCCTTGTAGGGCAAGCAGACACAGTTCTGCACGCGAACCTCATCGCCGACACCGCAGTCCTTGCCAAGGATGGTAATGCTCTGGACCTTGACACCATTCTTGATGATGCTGGTCGAGTGGCTGCCAACAGGGGTAGGGGTACCCTCAACTCGAGCCCAGGCGCCAACGCGGCTACCCCAGCCAATGATGGAGTATAGAACGCACGCGTCGTGCTTGATCTCGCAGTCCTCGAGCACGATACTCTCCTTGACACGGGCGCCAGCGCCAATGTGAGCACGGGGGCCAATGCTAACATTAGGGCCGAGCTTAGCAGTGGGGTGCACTTCGGCTGTAGGGTGAATGAAGACAGGAGGGACGATGTTAGCGCTAGGAGTGGCAAGCTCTTCGCTGTGGTCGGATTGCGCAGCCTTTTGGAGGTAGAGAGCGTTGGCAGGGACAGCAGAGCCAGCAGTCTTGATCTGGCGCCAGAAGTCCTTGGTCTCGTAAACGTAGAATTGCTTGTTGTCGGCCATGTCAGAGAGGATATCCTGCTCCAGGCGAATAACCTCGCTCTTCTTCTCTTCGTCATCATCGTCGTCGTCAGGAAGGACGAAGCTGTTTTCAAGGTTATCGGAAGAGGGGTAGGAGACGAGACGAGAGGGTCGGTCGAGGCGGCGCTTGATGGCGGAACGGATAGAGGGGAAGATTGCCTCGGTGGAGAAAAGGTAGACACCGCAGTTGATGAGGTTGCTGATTCGCGACTCGGGCTTCTCGACATAATGCAGAACACGACGGGTGTGAGAATCGGAGACAATGCAACCGAAGTTTGTCGCGGCCTCATCGCTCACACGAGTTCCGAGAATGACAGCCTCAGCATCCTTATCGTTGAAAAGCTTAAGCATCTCGTCAAGAGGGAACGAACAGCAAACGTCGGCGTTGAGAACAAAGAGACGCTCGGGGCGACCCTTGAGGATAGCATCACGGAAGTGGTAGAGACCGCCAGCGGTTCCAAGAGCCTCATACTCGCGGAGATACTTGATAGTGATGGCGGGGAACTCCTTGGCGGAGTCCTTGATGAAGTCGCGGAAGACAGATTCGTCGTAGTAGCCGATGATGTAGACCTCCTGGATCTGCTTGTTGGGGACGCGAGCGACGGAGGAGAGACAGTGCCAGATGATGGGGTGGCCAGCGACTTCGAATAGAGGCTTAGGCACGTCGAGGGAGAGAGGGCGGAAACGAGTGCCGCGAGAAGGGCCACCGACCTAGAACAATTACTCTGTTAGAACAGCAAGTTTATAGAGGGGCGTGGGGAGGGTGAAGCTATACCAGGATGACGGCCTTTGTGGCGCCCTGGTCCTTGGTGCGATGGGCCATGGGGACGTGGAGGGACATGATTGCTGTGGTGTGACGAAGAGTGGGAATTGGAGAGAAGACAGGGAGAAGAAGCTCGTAGAGGGAGCCGAAGTTGAGCTTGATCTTTGTGTTTTGCTGGGGAGTGAGTGGAGGGGACACTTTGGAGAATTGAAGGCGGTGACCGAAAAGGGAAACTGTTGATGGGCGGGAACGGTGAGGTTAGGTGGGGGTGGATAGTACACGTGGGAATAGGGGTTCAGCTGAGTGAGGGGCTTACCCTGTATTAAATACTAGAGATGAGAAACGACTTGGTGTAGTTTTGGTGTCGTTTATTCAATTGTTTCAGAAACCAAAGTATACGCGATTGCAAGTGCGATCAAAAGTCTATCCATATCCAACTGACCCGATCGTTGCAACCCAAATAAGCGATGTTGGATGTAACCAGACGAGAAGATGGGAATCATTAATATTCCACAGTCAGACCCCTCAATTGTATGTACATATGCGCCAAAATGGTACTTTTAGCTTCAGAGCTATTACTCTTGAGTGTTGTTGGTAAGCTGTCGAACTCGGTGACTTGTATAAGATTGAAGAGCATGACGGGTCCGAATAATACTTGTTATCGGCATTATTTGTAATAAATAAACGAAATATCTTGTCTAGATGTATGAGCCATTGCCCTTCATGGAGGTTTCATATGATATGTACCTTAGGTAGGTGTAGTAGAAACCACTCCACGACTTGAGATATTAATCACCACCAGCAAGCCCACGTTCTCGGTTCAATTTTCGTATCAGGCAGTTCCACCAGAACCAAGCATCGTGAGATGTTTCTTTGCACGTAGGGGTATATTGGCTAGGATGTTCAGAATTCAAAGTGATTTGGAGCTTGCAAATGGGCAGCGCTTTGTCTAAGAGACAAAGAGGAGAACCAAATGAACGGTAGCTGACCAGGAACAGCAAGATGCTAGAAGGAGAAATGGAAATTTCCGTAGTATATATTCAACTCACAGTAATCCTATAGAAGCGAGCTGATTTGTTACTCCTGTGTTGAACATTGAAGCAGGGCCTGGCATGACTTCGCACATCGCAGGCAGCAGACTTTGCCGCGGCAATTATCGGGCAAAGATTCCCACAAGAGAATTTGTGAGGTTACAATTTATGCAAATGTTGCTTCTCGTAGGGGATTTGTAACACGAGTAATTGAAGGAGTTGCGTGATGTCTGCAGGTTGCCCAGAAGCGGGAATGGGTACGAACCGTTCCGTTCCTTGTTTTTGATTGTGTGGAATCTATAGCCCCTCGACAAGTAGCATCTGAGTCTTGGATTTGAATACTTACTGATGGGTTGACAGTATGAAAAGCCCAATTGATAGTTTTGTCCTCAACTTTTTCAATTGTGTCAATCTTTGCATCGTGAACCAACTTTAAACCTCATCTTGAGATCTTCAAACCGAGTGGGTCGAGTTTTAGCTGCCGAAGATAGACCCCTGCTAGAGAGTGGATATTGACGGATTAGAATAGAAATGGACCCATTCTTAACCTCTTCTGAGCTGTATGAATATAAGAAATGTCGAAGACATAGACTATGACTTTGAGAATGCGAAAACAGCCATCACACAATAGGGTGGCTGAGGCGGTGAACGGGTCATTGAGACAACATGCAAAGGCCCCTCCATCAATGAACCAATGCAACACTCATCAGCCGATTCCAAGCCTCCCTCTCCGCACTTGCCCGCCATCTCAGGACACAACGGCTACCTTCATCCAGTCAAAAGCCAAAGGCGCCTAAGTCAGGGGTACCCATCCCTGGAGATGCTACCTACCGGGCTGCCGTCTGGGGAAAATCCGGGGTTCCTTTGTGTACCCGACAAGTCCCTCGTCCGTACTGCAGCGGCTCGCAGCACGGCTTACATACCCCCAAACAGCTTCTCCAAATACCATAATGTGACTTTGCTAAAGACCTGGATAATATCAGACGTGTGCACCCCGTCACTCATCAATGACGGCAAGAAATTCCCCGCAAGTAACGGTTCACCTCCTCTTTTTAAGAGAGATGAGTTCCCGACGCGAGTGGAGGCGTTTTCCTCCTTGATACTTACCTTAGCTCCGTTCCGTTGTCAACACTTCCTTCAGATCTGCGGATTCATTGCCGACTATCAATCTTGTCAATTGCTGACTATACATTCATTGACTGTCAAAATGTCTCCTCTCGTCGCTCGCGTCGCTCGCTCTGCTGTCGTCCTTCGACCTCTCCCTGCAACCCAACGAGGACTCCGCACTTCGAGTATCCTCCGTGATTCCGAGCCGTACCAGGCGAAGCCGCCCAAACAGAACCAGAATCAGTATGGATACACTAATTGAGATAAGGGTGAACTGGGCTAATAATTTATTCTCAGTAACAAGATTCTCGTCGCTGGTGCCCTCGCTATTGGCGGTGGGTTCTGGTGGTTCTACCGAGGGGGTAAGCCCGTCCTCGACGCGTCTGGTGAACCCAAGGCACCTACCAAGTAAATACGACAAATATTACAAGAACAGTCTGGAAGTTCAACTGCGAAAACGACACAGGTGAAGAGACATGATGACGACGGCGATGGCAACAAGGGCATGTGGATGGGGAGGGACCTGGCATTTGCTTTCTGGGCAGAGAGCTTCAGCCTGCAAAAGTACACCTTGAATGGTGGAATGTCTTATTGGTGATTACCTTCAGCCAACATTATGCATAATATCACTTTATTTGCGCCATGCACATGCAAATCTCACTGAATAACTGCTTCGCATTGCTTTATTTGAACCTACACTTCTGAGCTGCCGCCCTGTGACATTGATGAACTTAGCATTGCACATAAAACGCATCCAGAAAACCCACTTCGTAATACTACCATACCAGGCTTCTAGTAGATGCGAGAGACAACTGATGGCCAAGTTGCCAATTGGAAGGACGAGCTCTGTCACATGCAGAAACTAATCGTCGTGGAGGTGAGAAAGGGCCCCTGCTTAAACTTTACCTCCCGTTGGATAATGCACCCAAAAAGGAAAATTTCACCTCGACACCAAGTAAGTATCACAGAGTCACATACATAAATAAATAACATTGAAGACACTTGAGCACATGACAAAAAGAAGAACCAACAAAACATAATTTCACATGCCCCGTACTGGAATCGAACCAGTGATCTTATCATTACTAGTGATACGCTTTACCACTGAGCCAACGGGGCTTTTCTAGCGACATACACAAGCTTGGAGGCTTGCCTCGATGGTCGTCTAAGATGTACGACAGTATAAGATAGTTCATAGGTTGAGACATTAAACTTCTGTTTTCTCTTATGTCTCTATCTACCTAGGTATAGGAAACAAATATTCTTCGAGTCATTCCTATGCTTCCCTTCTGAGAAATTGACTTTCATTCTTCGTGGCGGACGTATTCCCAGTCTTCAGATTGAGCTGGAGAATCTGAGGACGTCGCTGCATCTCCCCCCAATGCTTGTCCTCCTGGCGCCCTTCCTGTGGAGCTGGAAGCAGGCCTGCTTTTGAAGGATCGTTGGCGCTGGCGAGATACAGCGGGGGCATTTAGCCGCCTAAGTGAAGCATCAAAAGCTGCCTGGTGGCTAACGTCGTTCGCGCCGTTCGTGGTGGAATCCGCATAGGACGGCGGCGCGTTTCCTACCGGGGCACTGCGTGAAAGGCGAGGAGCAGTTGTTTGAGAACCCTGCTGACCAGTTTCAGAGGTGAGCAGTTGAGCAGTTGTCCTTGAGGGCGTGTGATCGCTTCTTGGAGGGAGGACAAGAGAGGCAGGAGTTGGGGTGTGCCTTTTAGGAGCAGTCTCCATGGCACGCTTCTCATGCTCACAGGGACTCTCCCGGTTTGTCTCCAGGTAAGGGGATGTCTGGCGAAGGACAGAGCTTGGAGGAGCAGAGGCTGGAAGTTCTTGAGGTACCGAACTCTCATCCTTGGTTGTCTGCTCGGGTGAAAGTTCAAGGTCTATGAGAGCACGTATGTATTGTATTTGCGCCTTCATGGTATGGTACATTGGGTATAAGCTGCCAAAAGTACCGAGTGTGAAAAGAAGAATGCGGATGGCGGCATTGAATGAGCTGAAGACGTAGGGCTCTGTCCATTCCAAATTCGCCAAATATGCTTGGTAAGTCAGAACACTTGCCAGTGTGCAGGCATCGTGGGCGAAGCTGAATTGAAGGATCATCATCCAGCTCGAAAAGATGACGGCACGAGCTCGGTTCCATTCGCTGCGCTGAATCCATGCCAGCGGCTTGAACTTGGTGGTAGACCCCTGGTTCTTGGCATCACCGTTCGACTTCGGGTTGAGCTGCTTTCTGATCCTGAAGTAGTTGAGAAGAACGACCAAGAAGATGTACAAGAAGTACCTGGAGATTGACACCTCAACCATGTCGGGGGTTACCGCCTCAACGGCCCCAAGATCTTGTAGCTTTCCCAGCAGGTTTGGGCACGGCAGGTCCTTTTGTACGAAGAAAACATTATTGACAACCCCGTTGTTATCATAGCTCTTCAAGCATAGCTTGGAGCCCTTCATTTTGATGAGGCTCATGTTGAGATCGAAGATGTGGTTTGCTCTTGGACTGCAAGGAGAAAAACGTTCTTGAAGAATGAAGAGATAGAAGTGTACAAAGGTCTAAGGTGGGATTCAGTGGCCCATAAATAAGGAAGAATATCTTGTTAAGCTTTTCGTTCATGTAACTTTGAAAGATTCCCACGCAAAGGTTCTTTCTTACAAGCCACAATATTGCTGTTTATTGAGGCTTCCCGAAATTTACTTGCCTATATATGAAAGCTAGTCCTGTGAAATGAACGCAGTTAAGCTTAAAGTGAACATGAAATTATGGACTGGAAGTTCGTTAAGGACCACAGGTGCACTCAGTCACAGAAGTGATTAGCTTATAGTGCATCTTCAGTCATCGAAGCTTGATCGACTTTAACCAATACCAGATGAAAAATACACAATGTTAATTATTTCAAGATGTGCAAAAAAACTTCGTGGACTTTGTATAGGTCTTGAGTTTTCAAAGACTTTAAGGACAATAGATATACTCTCACCACAAAATTATCCTAAATCAAGAAGAGGGTTACTAGCCTCATGCATAAAACATTTTTCATCAGACTAACTCTAGCATGGCCTAACTATGAAGTTATCAAAAGAAACCAGAGTTAATATTCTATACAAGCCTTGTGATTGGGAAGTTTCTTCTACTAAGGACAGACGTTGGAGTAGCCACGATTCATTGCAAGCCAAAAGTTGCAAAGTGCTACAGATACCATTGTGCAATCAAAAATTTATCTCGAAAAGCTAGTTGTCAAAGGAAGCATGGCTCGTAACAAAGTCATCGTGGAAGCTTGACAGAATATACCCACATGGGATCAAAGAGTTTAATAAGCCTGAGTAACGTTATCAGCTCACTACGCTCACATGCCACCCCAACTACCGGCACCCGCACCCATTTGATCCATCGTAGGCCTACTCAAAGTCCTTAAAGTCTCATCCCAGTTCCGCCAATCGATATCATCAACTTCGCCAGGATCCATGTTTAGGTCGAGACCAGGATTGGGCCCGGCTCTATTTTGTAAAAGCTCATCGATATCACCGAGAGCACCTGGATCTTGCGTGTGCTGAAATATATCTGAACCTGGCCATGGTGATAGGCGAGCACCTCCAAGTGCTTGACGATCGTTGTCGTTCCTATGTGTA
The DNA here is from genome assembly GCF_900067095.1 of Fusarium proliferatum ET1. Classification (NCBI taxonomy): domain Eukaryota; kingdom Fungi; phylum Ascomycota; class Sordariomycetes; order Hypocreales; family Nectriaceae; genus Fusarium; species Fusarium proliferatum. Next base: position 2,642,794 of record NW_022194791.1, read on the forward strand.
GATGCAGTCCCTGATATGGCGGGCGATGCAATGCTTGAGAGACTTCCAAGGCTACCATCCCCTGGGAAAAGACTACCCATGTTCTGCGCTCCAGAATCAACCCCTTCGTAGTATATGGAAATGTTTGGATTGCCCGAGTGAATGTTTTGCCAGGTGTTAGGGTCGAATACACTCATTTGGTCGAGTGGCTGTTGGGCCTGTTGCTGGGTTTGCGGAAAGGACGCAGGTTGATCTGCGCTGGGTAAAATGCTCTGGTACACGGTATCATCGGAGAAGTCTCCCGGCCGAAATATCTTTCGCCATCGGGCTCGGAGTTCTGACATGCGGGTCTCCATTCCGGGCGCAGGACCAATGCGTTCCAGTACAGGTTTGATTCTCTCCTCACGATCGAGACGTCTCGCTGCCTCAGGATCAGCGCGTAACCGAACAAGTTCTGATTCACGATGTCGTTTGGCTTTAGTGAAGAGCCTTTTAATAGGCATCCATGCAGCAGTATGATTTGTTTTGTTGCTGCCATCGATTGGGTGATCGTACTCGAGAATTTGTGCAGCTTCCCATGCTCGCTCCGAAGTGACACCCCAAGGCCGTTTCGAGAGTTCCAGCAGCATGCATGCGATTGCGTGCCATTGACGGTAGGACTTGAACAGCCAGCGCCATTGCCTGCAGCTGGGGTCAATATTGAGAATGTGGCTGTACTCAACGATCTCAATACAAGACTGCCACAACCGGCTTCGGATCTCGTATGATACCTCCAGGCCCGTCCCGGGGAATAGCACAGGCTGATATATGATGAGACCAACCTTTGCCATCATGATTCTAGAAATAAGAGAAGCAACCCAGAAAATAGGGTCATCTTCCCTCATAAGATGTTTCAGAAACTTATCCTCCATGCGTTCGTAGACTTCAACTAGCATGCACTCGCGCTCTTCAAGGCTTTTTTCTATCTCTTTAGGATCGACAGGACGCATTTGCGCTATGGCTGTGAATAAGCCTCGAGACAGGGCGGTAATCTCGTAACGTGAGAGGCAGATGGCGGAGTCAGTGCGGCCTTGACGGGGAGTTGGTGTCTTGGTAAAAGATGGGTCAATATCAGCGTCGTTTATGTTCGATGGGAGTTGAGTGTCAAAGGTCTTGTCGTCTATGATCAGATCAGACCCCATTTCCTCAGCAGAACGGACGTCAAGAGACACAATGGCCCACCAAAGACGACGGCGCATCTCAACCTCAAACGGTGAGAGGCCAAGCTGCTGACCATCGCGGTAGAGACCAAGGGCTTGAGCCATTCGGACACAGAGACTGGTAAGCGTCCAAGCGAATTTGCTATCATCGTGACATTTGACTACGGTGAGATAGATAACAAATGCTTGCAGCATAGCCATGTTGGTGGTGTTGAGAAGATTAGACTTGGCTAGAGCTTGTTCAAGAGCGAAACGAAATTGAGAAATGAAGTGAGATTGAGACGCGCCGAGATTTGCTTCAACCTAGAATGTGTGAGACGGCGTCCATATCTTGTGTAAGTGAGGGCTCACCTCTTGTGTCTCCATCGAAGTCACAGCTGAATAATAGATGGCAAACACAAGCGCTTCATCTCCAGGACGCAGATCATGCTCTCCACGCCTCACTTGAGTCATGAGTCTGCTCATGGTGGGAATGTGCAACACCTTGACAAGAGGTTCAATATTCTCGAGATAGATCTGCCAAAGGAAAGAGCCTTGCGCGGGCAACGGATGAAGGCCTGTAAGGTCAACATCGGCAGAGCTATAGCCAAAAAGGAAGCTGTGGTGATCATGCTCGAGACCCAAGTTCTGTGGAGGGGACTGCTCGGGAGTCGTGTCATCTTCAAACTCGGCTTCTTCCTCGTTCATAGTCTCCATCTCGTTGCGGATTTCAGCGAGCTGTGCATGTCAGATGATGCTCAAGATTGTCGAGGAGACCGTACCTCGTCGTTGAGCTTGACGAAGAAGCCACTATTGACGTATCGCGGCGTGGAGTCTCCATCATGGAGTACTAAACGGCCAAGCTGTTTATTGATCTTTGAGAAATCGGTGCTCTCTGACTCTCTCTTGACCTTCTCAGTGGCTGCTTGAACGACATCCTTTGCACTCTTGTTCTTTTCTGAAGCTAGTGGTGATTCTCCATTGCTCACTTCCATGTCATTCCCACTAGCTGCACCTTGACCACTCATCTCGTGAACAAGCCCCTCAAGCTTCCGTAATCGATCCAAGAGATCGATCTCACGCTCGCTCTGACCTGTAGCAGTACCTGTAGGCGCAAGCCGCGTCTGACGTGGCGCGCGGCCCGGAGCAGGGTAGATGCAATCGCATTGAGCCCGCCGACAGTTGCTGCAGGGCATCGTCTTGTCACATCGGACTCTGCGCCTGCGACAGGTAACGCAGCTACGTGGATTTAGCAGAGGAGCGCCTGAAGTCATGAGGGCCACGGGTCGGTCGTGGGGAATTGTTGCGTGGCCTACTTGCCTCCCGGTAGTTGCGGGGTTATGAGGCCGATGAAGGCTCCCAGGCGAGGCGCCAGAAGATGGCGTCTTGGGCGTGTTTGAAGCCATCACCAATATTGTTGTTGGGTGAGATTATCTTCAGCCTTATGACAAATGGTTCAAGGCGGAGGCTTAATCATTAAATACTGGATCATGGAATGATCTGCAGATACAAGGCCTGATTGAAAGACGAAACATCCTGGCCTCCGGTCAGCACTAACAACACTCTGTTGCAACTTATTACAGGGTCTGAGGCCCTTCCCATCTCGTTCGCCACGCCGCTAAGCGAATCCTTCGAGATGGATGCTGACATAAATAAGATAGGCGGCTGAAATGGAATTACGATTTGTCTCGGCTCGTTGCGTGTGACTTGTGTCAGATCTGACATAGTGGTCCTAGCGCGAATCGATGGTTAACTACTAATAGTAGGTGCAATAGAAGAACCTGGCCGAGCTTATTAGCACCTCACACCTACTTTACCTTACAAATACTGTTTCCTCATGATCCTACAGAAGCTCGAGTTTTCGGCGATAGCTTGCTATGGCCGAACGCTTTGCCACTCGTTTTCGACATGATCTCGCTTTCCCTTTCCCTTTCCCTTTCCCTTTCCTCAATGGAGTGGACTTTTAAAGCAGGATGCAGATATCAATGCCTTTTGAGTGGAATAAAGAAGGGAACTACAATCTCCCCTAACTTCTTTGTGCCTACCTGAACGGAAGAAAGTCCCAGGGAGAACACGGTTCGCTCAGAAGGTAATGAGAACAGACCGCTATGTACGCTCTCTCCAGCTTCGTCTGTTTCCAACATTTGGAGCTTTTGAGATGAGGCATACTTGCTCCATCTAGCGACGGCGGAAGCTCAAAAGCGTGGCCATCAAATCGCGCCAGATACGGACCCAGGAACTCTATTTTACTCGGAGACCCCTCCTATGTGATTGATCTGAAAGCGCAAGCCAACCAAAGCCAGCCTATCCGAATGGACAATCAAAAGAGGTCGAGTGTGACACTCCTGAACACTCCAATGGACGAATTCTTGACTTTGGTTGCAGGAGAATCTACAGAGAACTGCTATCCTTGAATTCCCATTTTCGATATTGGTAGCTAAGCGTGCGAGAACTATATACTGCATAGCAAGAAGAGAAATGCTAGATGGGATATATTCCAGTGAACATTCAACTTGGTAGGCCATGCCACTGAACGCGGGGTACTACACAGAGTATCGTCTAAAGTGACTAAAGCTGCTGGCCTAATACTGCTGACAGACTTCTGTAGTTTCAGAGTTGTTTTTATTGTGTGAGGCCGGCCAAGGATTTATGTATCATCAGATATAGTTTATGGAACTTTGGACGGCGATGATCAAACAGAGTAATAGCAAATGTCCATTTGACAACTTGATGGGGATCAATGAGAAGTTCATATAAATCTGTTTGGAAGTATTCAATAATCTCTGGTATTAAAAGTCTATTGCAACGCAATGATATCCATCTCCATGCTCGCACCAGCAGGAAGTCTTGGGGATTCGCATGCACTTCTAGCAGGCTTGTGTGGAAAATACTCGGCATAGACCTCGTTCATTTCCTTCATGTCATCCATATTCTGAAAGTAAACCTACAGCATCGTCAGAAAAGGACATGGAAATATCAAATGTGCAACACACCGTTACCCGAACAGCCTTATCAAGACCAGAACCTGCTTCCTCTAGAACAGCCTTTGCGTTCTGACACATCTTGTGCGTCTTCTCAGCAATGGTTCCTTCTATAAGCCTAGCCTGTGAGTCGGCAGGGATTTGGCCTGACAGGAAGACCATGCCGTTGGCCTTGATAGCTTGGGTGTATGGCCCAATAGCTGACACTTCTGATCAACATTCGGTTCAAAGACAGGGAGAAGATAATACGGACGTGCGACTGCCTTGGAAGAGAACACGTGCTCCATGGCTGCATAAGATCGAATCGAGGCTGAGAATGCGCGACTACATCCGTAATTGAAAGTTCTTGGGTGTATGATTTGGGGAATATGTGCTGCGGGTCGTAGGATGGATAAAACCGGAGCAATACAACGGGTAGCCAGCGTCATGATGTTAAAAACAGAACGTAAATTTTGTGTTTGCTATCATAGAAGCTTCCCTTATTAAATATTGCTCGAGAATAAGTCTCGGAATCCCGCTCCGCACTATACGTACTGATCTACGGAACAGGATTCCGGTGTAAGTCGGAGATAACTCTGAGGACTCTCACAAGCGGTCACATATTTCTAATGATTTACTCATACTGGGTCATTTGGAAGCAATGCATGACTGCTCTAGTATTGAGCATTGAGTTTAGATGTTTGTTGACATATCGTCCATATCCCACATCCACGCATTATCAAGCATATCAGTGTCTGATATATCAAAACCTTCCACGTTCAGATCATCAATCACTGAAAGGATTGTGTTAGGGTGCGCGGGATCTCCAACTACATTTCCATCTCTTATGTTTGCCCACAATGGGTCAGGTGATATACCCAACTGCCCCGGCTGGGTTATAGCATATTCGTCCAGGCCAGGAACAAGACTCATATTGAACATGGCCCCAGTGTCCTGGTGCTGGCGGCAGTTGTTCCCTCGTAACTTAGTATGTAGCTCTAAGATTTGCACGAGATCGGACCTGTAGGCTTGCGCTGGAGCTACACGCCGTGATACAAACTCGCCAAGTAGGTTCATAACCTGGGGCAAGTCCCAAAGCAGCTCATTTGCTGGCCGGATGATATCGATTAGGATCAAAGCGAAGGCCGCCGAAAAGAGTGCATCGATATCATATGGCAGGAAGATATCTAGACTCAAGTCAATAACATGTCGTCACAGACGGAGCTGACGAACTCACCGCACATCATCTGTTGCTTCAGAATTGACATGATCTTGAGAATTTGGACAGCAGACTCGATGCACATCTTCAGCATCGACTCAAATGGCGACGAAGAGTGGCGACCATCGGGTATGGGAGCATTTGATGCTAGAAGAGGCTTGAGAAGTGAGAAGAGAACAGGCCTAACAGTCAAAATTACACACTGAGACCTAATTAGTTCGGGTTTATAGACTTTGTGAGAAACATGCCTGGTGGAGCAGAAGATGGAGTGTGGCAGACTCGCGAGAAACTGGTTGGCTTGGTTGCTGGACATCCAACGGAAGATGTTGACGTAGGATAACGTAGGTTTCTGCAATACGAGAAAGAATTGACTTCACTTCAAGAAGGAAACTCCGCTGATGATCGTGTACTCCATATATGGCTGTGAACGTCTAGATAAGTAAACATTCACACAGTATAGGTCATGAAGCTCACCATCAAGGATCTTGCCGAGATGAGAAGAAAGGATCGCATGGACAGCGAATGCGTTTTGCGACTCATGTCCTGGCTTTATTTCTGGGAACGGGATTGAGATGTCATCGTCTCTCATGACAGACGGACTGCCTAGCATTGCCGCGCACTTTCTGTCGATGCAGTATACTGTCCACCAGAGACGTCTTTGGTACTCAAAGTTTGAGGATCTCAAAGCTTCCGGAAACCTTTTGTGCAGAACTTTGGTGACAGAAATTCGCAGGGCTTGACCAATCTAAAGGACCAATTAGCTGGACGAACACTGAGTGTGCACAAAGCCATAAGCTAACCGTGACGTAGGCCTCCTGTAGGAGATCGGTTGCATGCATGAACAAAGCAGCCAAACAGAGAACCTCAATTGACAACAAAGGATCCTCGTAGAGTCTTCTTATATCTGGCATAGCTTCAATGGCAAGTGTGAAGTATGTCATCCCGGAGGGGCCCATCTCAGAGTGTTCTCTAGACTGTATCGACTTGCCGAATGCTAGTATGAGTAGCATCTGAATGTGCCATAGGCTTGCATCAATCTCCAAATCTTTGTTACGGTCATCGTAAAATCTCCTCAGTCTTTGAAGAAACATGTCTGCATCAAATATGGAGTAGAGAGAACCGATGTGCACAATCACCGTGTTGGTCAAGTATTCAGCGTAAGAGAGCTTTGGCAATGCGATGTTTGACAGATCGAGAGCTATTGGCGGCAGTGTTCGTGTATAAGATATGTCCTGTCGTTCCATAGATATGCTCTCAGGATCTGCGATTGGGGATGACCGTTGAAGAAGGTTGCGGACATTGCGACTGAAGCTGAGAGTTGAGCTGTGCCCAAGGTAGGCTAATATGGTAAGCATGTCAGTTTCTTCAAGGTAGAAAACGGCAGACGCACCGGCATGTCCATAGCGATGGACCTTGATCTGTGGCTCGGAAGTGACAAGGGTATTTGTAAGAGAACTGGACTCTGATCTCTTTTCAAGACTTAGTCAAGGAACAGGAAACACTCACGATGTGATACATACTGACGGCGTCCTAGTTTCGCCCAAGGGGCTTTGTGGAGGATTTCTCGATGGATAGCGCGCATTAAGCTGCACTGAACCCGATGAGAGGACTTCAGTGGTAGAGTTTAGACCTTGGACGGAGCGTGATTGAGCCTCAAGTGACTCGATGCGAGCGTGTAATTGGTCGAGGTAACTAAGTCCATCAGTCTTAGGAAGGTTCAATCTACCTGGAACAATCACATACTCTACAGATACTGCTACTTTCTTTTCTTTCTCCTCAAAGACGCAAGTTTCCTTACGTCTAATGCATCTTTCACAAGGATGGCGCCCTGAACAGCGAGTCTTGCTGTTGCGGCAGGCGATACAGCTACTCAGCGTCAATTCAATTGACAAGGTATGAGAGAAGCTATGAACTGACGCGTTGGATATCTTTTCGCGCTTGCGAGCTCGGGCTCGAGTCGATCGCACGTTGATCTCATTGTCCATTTGTTCGACTTCTGAACGAACAATGGAGCTCATTGGCATTGGATGTCGGAGTGAAGTTCCGGAGGACGGGAATAAGATGGATGATTGAATGTGGGGACGGGACGTTGTGTGACAGACCCACTACCCGCTTCCAGGTAGGGAGCTGTTAGGCTGTTCACCCACTGTACGTAGGCTCTATCGTTTCAAGGCAGGTGACGTACAGTACGTATCAAGACGAAGTCAATACGCAAACCGCCGTAAGACAATAAAATTGTTTGATTGGAGCGCATTGACCAAGATATGTCTAATTGTGGAGAAGGCTTTATTCAACTGCCGCTCAGGGAGAGAGGGAACACTGACGCGCTAACGCGTTATCTTTGGGTTATCGCCTGCAGCCCTGCCCCAGCCTCCTTTTTTATCTGCTGTTCCTGGCTGCATCTCATCCACTCCATGCAGCAATAACTGCTGTTAAGACAGGGGACGATAATCGCAGCACCAGCTTTTCAATAGAGACCAATTGGTATGAAAAATGTCAAAAACTTACACTAAACTCTATTTAATATCTGGAAGAGATTTTTAAGTGCACTCGGAAATGTTGCGCGCCTTCAATTACTCTCATAACCGTCATGCCCTATCGCGAATTATCGGCGAAGCGTGTTGCCCCAGAGCAACGGTAGTGCCACTAGAAAGAAGCAAGCATCCATGGATAGGAGCCCAGGCTGCCAACCGCCAATCTGCGAGCTACGTCTTACATATGAAACTTCAGCTCAACATCTCCTATTCTGTATATCCACGTCTGTGATACTTCCCTTTTTTCAGTGAATTACTCTGAATCCTTTCTTGTTCAATTCTCTTTCACTTATAACTGCTTTCTGATACCCCCCTTTTTCTTTCCAGCCAATTCTGCGCTTTGCCTGCTCACGGGCCAACCAGGCTCCAGCTTTGCAGCCTACTCTGTGAAGCAGAAAAACAATAGGCCAATTTCATGAGCTTTAAGGCATCGCTTATTCAATTTGCTTGCGGCACGTTGCCACTGCCGCTGCCACTGCAGCAACAATAATGTCTTCGCGCGCCACCCACAGTCTCTCATCCACAAGAATGTCACACTCATCAAGACGCCGCGGGCCTCGTGTCAAACCAGACCCAGAGGATAATACTTCTTCTATGCCCGATTCTGGAACTGTCAACTTCGGCATTCGCACTGCTCCTCCTGCTCCCTCTAGTTACGGTGGCAGTACCAGCTATATTCCGCCCGATCAGGCCTTCTATCATCATAGATCGGATGCTCGTGAGTGCCTCTCTCATCTTCTCTTCCAAACGCATGCACTGACAAAATTTCCGAAGCAACACCAAGTGAGCGCATCACTGAACCTGAACCTCTCTTGAGGGAACTCAGGATGCGCCCCAACGCAGCCGCCGAGAGCCCAACCAATGTTCCCACGGATGGGAGCTTCTTTCAAACCTCCTTCCAGGACATCGGAAAGAAGCTCAAGGCGTGCAATGACACTCTGGGTGAGCTCCAGCAACTTGGCGTTGACCACGATGTCCCGCTTCCCGAGCTTGTGCTTGTTGGCGATCAGTCTGCAGGAAAATCTAGTTTGATGTCAGGTCTCGCAAATCTCGACCTACCTCGCAGTGAGGGCACATGCACACGATGCCCGCTCCATATCAGGGTATCACGAAGTCATGATCCCTCTTGCCGTGTATCGCTACGCAAAGCATACTCCTATCAGCCCCCACCTAGTGGCCGCATCTCGGAAGAGGACGTCACTGACAGAGATCCTTTCTTCCCCTGGCGCAAACTACCATCCAGTGCAACTCATGAGTTCAAGACCATGATCGATTACAGTGAGATTGAAGATGTTTTGAGGTGGGCCCAAATCGCTATTCTCAATGACGACAAGAGTCACGAGCTATTTGTCCCTGGCTCGGGTGCCCTGGCTGTCAACATCCCCATCGACAGAGCCGCCGAAGCAGTTGCCGCGAAGTTTTCACCGAATATCGTTGCACTCGAGATCAAAGGCCCAGAACTTCCCGACCTTTCTTTCTACGATATGCCTGGTATTTTCCAGAACCCTGCTGATGCAAGCGACGACTATCTTGTTAGTGTCGTGAGGAATCTGTCCAAGGAGTATATCCAACACCCATCTGCTATTATCATGTGTTCTATGCCAATGAACAGCGATGCAGAGAATTCTTCAACTTTTGGTCTTATACGTAGACTGGGCGCTCTTAACAGGACAATCGGCGTTTTGACCAAGGCTGATCTGATACCGGAGGGTGGAAACCACGAGCAATGGCTTGCTATCATGCGGGGACAAGCTCATATTGCTGGTCTGGGATATTTCATCACTTCGCGGCCACAGGGCAAGGACCTTGATGAACTCAAGAAATGGGAAGAGCTAGTTTTCGTGGATCATTCTCTCGAGCGATGGCCTGCAACGTTTCATGGATTTTCGGAGCGATGTGGTGTGGAAAAATTGAAGGCTTTCCTGTCGGAAAAGCTTGGGCAAGAATTCGCGAAAAGGTAACCCAAGGAGTTGCTATCCCACACGATATCAGGAACAAGGCTAACATTTCTCACTAGTCTACCCCATATCAAGCAGAAGCTAAGACAGCGTCTAACTGACATCGTTGAGCAACTGGACAAGCTACCAGAACTACCTGACAATGTTGAACTCGAGGTCCAGACCAGTGTTATGGAGTTTGGTGAACTGACCCGAACACAACTCAAGCCTTCCGAGTTCTCGAAGCATTTCGTTCCGCTCCCGGATAACTTTCGCGACTGTCTGCTAGATATGAAGCCCAAGTTTACCCTCAGAGATAGCAGTGATATTCCTGTTGTTGATATTTCTGATGATGAGTCAGATTCGGGGTCCGTGGCGCCAGCTATCAACCCACATACGCCTAGCAAGCGGCGGGCGATGGCGCCGCCTATTACGCCATCTAAACGTGTTCGCATGGAGCAAACCCCAGCAGGGACTCCCTCTCGATCGCTACAGCCTGAAGACAGCAGAGCCAGCGTGGCCAACTCCCCTGCTCCCCGTCGGCAACTCTTCCCAGCCCCATTTACTCCCTTTAGTGGAGTTGGGCGAGGCTTCAGGACTCTCCGACAAGTTCGTGATGAGATCAAGTCTAAGACCAGAGCTGGTGTACCTGACATCATCACTGAAGAAGTCTATAACGACATGTGCCGAGAAGCCATTGAACCATGGTCAGGGCCCATGAAAGCATTTCTCGATCATGTTATGAGCCTGTTGGATGACATGCTTGATCAGGCACTGGCCAAGTCTTTTGCAAGCCTCAATAAGCGGTTGATCTTCCGGGAGTGCAGGAAAATTTTAACAGAGTATCTCAACGACCGTCGCAGAGAAACAGCGGGAGCACTTGATCTTGTGTATCGCCTCGAAACGTACGGCCTGTTCACTGTCAATCAGGAGGCCTTTCGCAGATATCAAAAGGACGAACAGATTCTCTTAACGCGTTATCGACACCAAATGCGTATGCAGGCCGCAGGGTACGGGGATGGTCGAGCTCCTGTTCCGTGGGAAAGTCTTACAGAGGAGAAGCGTGTTCTCGACGAAAAGCGACGTGAAAACGAGTTGACAAAACTTGGACCGGACTCCTTCGAGCGGGAGCTGGAAGTGGTAGCTTACGTTAGAGGCTACTACCGCCTTGCAGCGCTGAGGTTCGCGGATGCCGTGGCGTTGCACATTACAAACGGCATGATACCGCATATTCAGCGAAATTTGCCCTTCCATCTCGACCGAAAACTAGGCATTGCTGGAGCTGATGCCAAGAGTGTTTATGAGAGACTCATGGAGGAGGATTCCGACACCGCAGCCAGGCGGGGAACACTCAGGGGAGAACGCGAGAAATTTGTGCGGGCTCTTGACAGCATCGAGGAACTGGAGCGCGGAGCTGCCAGTAGCACCCTTTCGGAGGAAGAAAATGATGACGATGACATGACCGATGTCCCCCTCATGAGCGGTGCACTTCCCGCCGAGGAGATCTGAATTGTTTTGTCATCACACAACCTGGTTCGACACCGATGTGGTTGGAGCTTGTCACATTTACTACAGTTGATCACCAGCAGCTGTTGGAGAAAGGTTTGCATTGAGAAGGTTTATTGGCGTGCAACTGGACTGCTGTTTATTCCCTTTGTCACAATGTTTGCTAGGGTAAGGAAAAGTATTGGTCACGAGTCGACAGAAACTCGAAGATGTGTATGGGGAAAGCTGCTTAGGTCCTTACGTGTGCGGGTGATGGAAATGGTCTGTCAATCAACCACGTCGGCAAGGGAGGCCTCGCCGGAAACGATGTATTTCTAGCTCATCTGGTCATTTGTTGTGCATGTATATCATCAAAAGAGTCACGTAGTAGCAAATGACAATTGCATTCAGAGATGGGGTGCAAGACTGTCCCGTTCCCGAGTCTCGAGGATCAAGGTGCATCACAAGGGATGGCAAAATTAAGGTGACTCAGGGAATCTAGAACCTCAAACCGAGATACGGAGTCGAAAGCAATCTCTCAATATCCGGGAAGTGACAGGTGCAGGCTAAATTCATATGTACGGCTCAACGGAAATGGGAATGAAAATAGGAAAAGTTGGTACTTGTCGCTAGCAGGCCCCGATTCCATCGTAGGTACCTATGGACGGAGTAGATGAAGCTAACATGAAAGTGGCCAGCCACAGCCGTTGAACCGACTACTACTTAACGTTGATTGGATGGTGTCGTCCAACAGAGAAGGTCCGGGGCACGCAAACTAAGGCAGGTGCCACTTATTAACCTCGTGGCAAGAACGCGGGGACTACAGGAAGGAGGGGGTCATTCAATCCTTCATCGATGGGACTCCAGGAAAGAACCTTACCTGAGGGTCGGGTCTTCCCTAAAATGTTGGAGTGTGACCTCAAGATCTTTTCAGCTTGCCTTCTCCATTTTAGCCTGTTTCATTGTAAACTCGGATTCTTCGACCCTCTTACCAACAAATTCTTCGCCTCTAACCACCGCTCCGGTTATTTTGCATTGCATCTTGAAAATGGTGTGCCTTCATTTCACGAGTTTAGATTAAGGTTACAACGGTGTGCCTCCTTAACCGAGCAACTAAGTACGATACTTTACGCGGCGCCGATGGAGGGCATCCTGTCAGCAAATAATCGCTGAATATGGCCCTCCTTCATGGTCCTTATCGGCAGCTCTCCCGCGTCTCCGTACACCATCCCAACCGTGTCAAGGGTTAATTTTCGTGTTGCACGATCCAGCTAGTCCCCAACTACAGCAACAGTGCAGACAGACCTCAGCCGACAAACAATACCATGCTCACTCAATTAACCGGCGATTGACAATGCATCTGCCGCTGGTCTGATGATACACTTTAAGCTTGATTCATTCTTGGCCCATATGCCGATAACCGAAAATCACATCGCGTCTCGGCGTGCTGATCGATGGGTCTGCCAAGTGAGGGCACGTTCGGCCCCATTGAAGCACGTTACCGAGAACTATTTCACTCAATTTTTCTGGGCCTTCAGGGCATCTTCTCCAGATTTACCGAATATTCGGGTTCTCGGCGTTCCAAGGCTCGGGAGCAACCGAAGATCGTGAAGTTTATTCGATATCAAGTCCACTGATGGTCAGAACCGTCAAAGACAACCGACAGACGCGTAATTCATTTTGCGGCCCTGATATCCGATAAGAGGCGTTTTTAGCCCCCTCGTGCTAAGCACAATCCTACCCAATCCTGCCTATAACCCATGAACAAGCAGTTGTCGCATGACACCTCATTGGCTGGGCCCTGAAACCCTCTGGACGGTGACAGCAAATTATGAATGGTGAAACCAGCCTGGGAGTCACACCACGGTCTTTCCTTTTTGCCTACTGGTAGGCTACATTAAGCCATTTCTCTAGACAAGACAGAGTATTGTCTAGCAGGCGATGATTCCCGAGGTCAACCTCCGGTTCCTGGACCCCAGACCCGCTTACCCCGGACCCCTTTCCCCAGTCTAGCCCCGGACTCTGAACACTCCTCCATGCTTTTTTGGTCCTGGCGGAGAAGAGCAACAATAGGTGATGAATACCAAGTCTATTTTCCCGGTTGCACTATTGCCCCTAGACCTTGACCTGTGGGCTGCAGGGATGAACAGCACTTACATGAACTTGACCAAGCGGTAAGGGTTACATCGCTCAATCTAGACTTTAACTCTAGTTGGGACACATCAGGGGTATTAACAATCGGGGCGAGCATTTTCGACGAAAGGCATCAGCACCATATCATCGTAGAATCCCGATGCTTGTGCGACTATGTGATACATGTAAGTGTCCAAATAAGCAAAGAGCGAGCAACGTTTCAGGAGTAGCGGGTGCTAAGTTCCTCTACGTTAAACCCGTCATGCGGGTCCAATCTCAAGAAATACGACCATGTTTCAACCCCACGGCCGTCAAAGCAACGGCGTATGCTTGTTGTACGGAACCGGCCCTGAAGGCATTGGGAAATGACCAAGGGGAAATATAACTTGTGTTTCTTGTCCATCAGACCACCATCACGCTTGTTGATCAAAACGGTCAAGAAGACTGGCACGCACGGGTTAATGGCCTCCTTGCGGCCCAGCATCACGGACTTCAGCCATAATTAAAGGTCGAGATTACTCAAACAAGCGCTCGATCAACCCTGATTGGCGGCCTAACCCTTCATTCAGCACTCCTCCCCCTGGTCAATCTGCTCCAGGTTGAGTAGACTCCCCCGGTCCTCAGAGACCTCGTCTCAGCGTTGATCTACCGAACCTACTCACTGGTGCATTTTTGTATGCCTGAGTTAAGCTCACCCCCAGACAGAGTAGCATTCAAGCGAATCAATACCTAAACGAGCTATCCAAGCCCCCATAGCCGTCTTTCCGCTAGGGTGATCCCAAACACACCATCTCCGGCTCATAACTCCACCTCGCTGTGCCTGGTACATGCTTCGGCCCCAATACACGGATGCTTGTTCATAGGAACTTGACAACACTATCCCGGTCTCTGAAGCTCCACGGTGACAATGCATGGGGTTGACTTGGCCGGGGTGGTTCGTGTTGCTGCTGCTACTGCTGCTACTCAAGATGTTATCTCTATAAGAAGCAGTGCAAACCCGGGGAACCCTGAACACTTTTACTCGGTCATCTCTCCTCAAGAGAAGCATCACTACCCCATACATTGGGCCAGTTTAGAATCAACTCAACACATCATTGATCAATTGTTTCACGCTCACAATGGCTCTGCCAAAGTTCCTCCAGCCTATTGGCTCCAAGGTCCCAGCCCATAGCGACCGGGTACCTCTCGATATTGCCCAAGCTGAGGCTCCCAGATTCGAGAAAGTCATCTGGTACAAGGAGCCTCACTTGCGTAAGCTTTACTTCCTCATTATCTTCCTGCTGATCGCCTCGGCTACCACTGGATACGATGGTATGATGGTCAACACCTCTCAACAAATGGACAAGTGGAAGGAGTATTTCCCTGAGGAGAAGAACGAAAGCAAGCTCGGAATCCTTATCAACATGTACAATATTGGTTCTATTGTCTCCTTCTTCATTGTCCCCTACCTTGCCGATAACTGGGGCCGAAAGCCCACTATCATGCTTGGCTGTGTTATCATGATCACTGGCTCTTTCGTCTCTGCATTCTGCAATGGCTACGGCAGTAAGTACCTGTTCGAATCATTCTTGCAAATGTATTAATAAATTACTCCAGTGTATATGGGCGGCCGATTTGTTCTTGGTTTCGGTAACTCTCTGGCGCAAATGTCCTCGCCCATGCTTCTCACCGAAATCTGCCATCCCCAGCACCGTGGTCCTCTTACGGCTGTCTACAACTGTCTCTGGAACTTGGGTTCCCTGAGTGAGTACCGAATTTCCCCAAAAGTTGCATCCTTTCTGACCATCCGCAGTCGTTTCAGTTGTCGGTTGGGGCACTGCTTCCATCAACGGTCACTGGTCGTGGCGATCTATTACCTTCATCCAGGCTGTCCCATCCATCATCCAGCTTTGTGGTATCTGGTGGGTTCCTGAGTCACCCCGTTTCCTCATCAACAAGGACAAGTCAGAGGAGGCTCTCCAGGTTCTTGCCAAGCATCATGCCGGTGGTGATGTGAACAATGCCACAGTCCAGTTCCAGTACCGTGAAATCAAGGAGACTATCCAGGCCGATAAGTCTGTCACATCTACCCGATATATCGATTTCCTCAAGACAAGCGGTAACCGGTGGCGCCTTGCCATCATCATCTCCCTCGGTATCATTTCTCAGTACTCTGGTAACGCTCTCTTCTCCAACTACATGGATGTCATTTACGAGGGTGCTGGAATCAAGGAGCAGAACAAGAAGCTTGCTGTAAGTCTCATTCGTGGTATTGTTTAATTATTCACCTTACTGATTCTCTTCTTCTTATAGCTCTCTGCTGGAAAGACCATTCTCGATCTGTCCATCTCCATTGGTGCTGCCTTCACTGTCGACAAGATCGGACGTCGTCCTCTTTTCCTCACTGCCATCTCCGGTATGGTCTTCGCTTTCATTCTCTGGACCCTCACCGGTGGCATTTACGAGAACTCCCAATTCAAGACCCCTCCCACAGAGGAGCAGCCTGATGGTGGTGTCGCTTACTCCAACACTGGTGCTGGCTATGCCCAGATTGCTTTCGTCTGGCTCTTCGGTATCTTCTACGATATCGGTTTCTCCGGCCTGCTCGTTGCCTACGCTCTTGAGGTTCTGCCCTTCCACCTTCGTGCCAAGGGTATGATGATCATGAACATCACTGTTCAGGCCATCCTTGCCATTGGAAAGTATGTCATATCTCAATCCCCCAACGATGGAAACTCGGTAACTAACAAAAAACAGCCAAACCAACAAGCTTGCGTGGAACAACATGCCCAATCACTGGAACTTTATGCTTTTCTACACCCTCTGGGACTTTTGTGAACTTATCTTCGTCTGGTACTTTTACGTCGAGACCAAGGGACCCACCCTGGAGGAGATCGCCCGTATCTTCGATGGTGACGATGCTGTTGCTCACATCGATCTCGCCCAGGTCGAGAAGGAGACCAACCTCACTCGACACGAATCCAACACTTTCGAGGACTACCCGCCTCCCAAGTCGCTTGCTTGAAGCAATGCTATGTAATTTCCCGTACGACTCTGGCTATGCTCATGCAAACTGGTTGTACTGAGACGGCCTCTGCGATCTTTAACATGAGTTTTTCCAGCAAGCGTGTTCTGATGTAATAGGGATGGACGACATCTCAACGAACTG
Source organism: Fusarium proliferatum ET1 (assembly GCF_900067095.1). Classification (NCBI taxonomy): domain Eukaryota; kingdom Fungi; phylum Ascomycota; class Sordariomycetes; order Hypocreales; family Nectriaceae; genus Fusarium; species Fusarium proliferatum. The sequence goes on from NW_022194791.1 coordinate 2,659,367, forward strand.
AAAAGCAGAAAGCGAACAAATTGTACTTTCAGGTCGTCGTTGTTAGTTTCTCTAAATTTGTAACTCTTCTTCTCAGATCTTGGGCCATATTGTTGCAAGTACTGTGATCACATCGACTCTAAGCAATCAACCAGTGCTGTTGAGAAAACCACGAGAAAACAATGTACAAATTGGGTCTCAGAACTCCAAATAACCTCGTGACAAAAGATTATGTATATTGTATTTTTATTATGTACGTCAGTATCACGCTCTAATATACTCTTTATATATGCGTACGAGTCTACAACCAATTTCTACCAACTCCTGAACTCCATGGCTGGGCTCCAAGTGAATGTTGACTAGATGCATTAATGCATAAAGTCGCAGTCACTGAAACATACTAACACCGTTGATCAAAAGATTAAGGGCAAAATGATCGATCGTCATGTGGTACTCATAACTAGTCATCTCCGGGAGCCCACAGCATAGGTCCAGCACAGATATTGTTACGTGCGAACGACCTATAGCGATCAATGATATCGGTTCGGTCCATGCCTGCGCGTTGGCTTCCGAAGCTGTAATGAGCGGCAACGCCTCGTCCATCGGCAACGGCATCTGTAAAGTCTGTTAATAAAACCCTCGGCCGTACGATTCAGGCGGTTCACTTACGTCGTCCTAGCGCACGCGGCATGTTACATGAGAAGTGGTTCTCATCATCGGCCTCGATCGGCTTGGCTCGGTTGATGTCCCTTCCTAATAAGGCAACGAACTGGATGCCCATTCGCTCGTATTGAAAGTCCCATGTTTCGAACTTGTAGGCGGACAGCTTCTTCTTCCATAGGTTTTCGAAGAAGCTGAAGTGTTCTTGGGCGCCAATCGTCCACTGAGTCCAGCCGCGGCCCATAGGATGATACTCTGTCGCTTCGATGGGAGTTGTGTCGAGAATATGATCTTTACCGCCCTTGTCAAGAGGGAGCCAGCGATGAGTAGTGTCGTTGGCCTCCCAGTTATCGAGCGAGAATCCCTCGGGGCCGTTCCATGGTGGCAGGTTAGAGGGATTCCAATCCAGAGGCTTCTGGCCAGATTGTTTCGAGGGCATCGCCTTTCCTTCGCTGTCGACCTCGGGGAGATAGGGCCTGATGGCGCCCAAATTCCAGTGGACCCAGCTGAGAAGGGGTTGGTTGATGACATTGGCCGAGACGATGTAGTACTCGGGATGATCGAGTCTCTTTTTAACGATAGATGGAATAACAGTATCCTCCATGAAAACCTACATATTATTAGTACCGGTTTCACAGGAACCAATTACAAACGGTGAGACTTACGATGTCGTCGTCAATCTTGACATACATGACATGATCCTCAACCCGGTCGTAGGAGTTCCCAAAGCCAGTCGAAAAGTTATCGTCGCCTGACATCTCAACAGACCACTTTTCGTACGAATTCTCGCTTTCCAAGAGTTTCTTCAATAGTGCAAGGTCGTGGGGGTCTTTGGTTCGTTCCACAAAGATGACACCATCAAGCAAGCCGCCATTCTTTGCAAGATTGCGCTGTCGAGGTTAGCCTGATGTTTCCAAGTCGGCGTGGACAGACTGTACCTTGAGATAGCAATCAAGAATTGATACCGATTGTCGTCTTCCATAAAATACAAGTCCCATGATCTTATCAACACCTTTGGGCTTCGACCAGTGTACCAGATCTTGTACACTTTCTCCGTTTGATGACCAGAAACGATCGAGGGTTCCGTTTATGCCGGCAATTGTTGGTGCTTTAGAATCGAGGGTCGTCGGCGGTCGTTGCTCCATAACAGGAAGTTTGACGGCGACCAAATCTCTCTGCCTCCATACGAGGGTCGACATCATCAACATGAGTAGGATGGCACATAACCCAATGTGACCTCGTGTGCAGTTCAGCGCCCGGGCAGCCGCCCTGGAGTATGAAGGCGGCAAGTCTGATGACTTCATCTTGTGAGTTGATTTTATCGCATAAGACAACTCAGTGTAAGTGAATCATTATGTGCGGGAAGCTTGATATCTAAGTAGTCAAGCAAGGTTGCATGTGCCTGAGAGACAGAGATTCGAGACCCACGAGCGAGAACTAGGTTCAGCGGTCCCGACTCTGGGATTCCTGTCGTTTAAGGAACAGTCGACAATATGTTCCACGACGGTCGAGTCCAAAAAGGCTTATGAGGGGTCTAGAGCCGGGTGTGACGCCTTTGGTGACAATGATCGAATTTGGATAATACGCTCGACCCAATGAGGCTGGTTGCTCTACGATACACGGCCCACTGGCACAGCCTGGGTGGTAAAGATATCGCTCGGCGTATGCAACCGTCGTGAAGGCCATACGCCTCATGATGATTGGCCTCTTGGCGTTCAGGAACAACAGAAGGGAAGTATCGGGCGCCTGGCATCGGTATGGCCGTCGATCCGATTCGTAGGCGGCCGGATATGGCAATGTGGGTAACAAGAGTTGTGAAGGTTGACCCTAAGGTCGGACAGACTTACAACAGACCAGACAATGCCTGTAAATCAGGGGATAGCAAGACTTGGGCTAGTCAGATAAACTTCCTGTCAAATAAGTTGGTACTAAGACATTACACCTGCTCACAACTTGTCCCTTCAATGAGAGAGCCAATTGCATTGGCTCTCCCTGGAGTGATAGTTGTATCCTGCTGCATCCATTTGAGCCTCAAATAGTAAATGAGTCAAAAAGACTGGGCAACATCTCTTCCAGGTCCACACAGGTATGTAAGTCCAGGCAGGCCGTATCATATCGTGCTTTGTTAGTGTAGCCTCATGCGATGAGTGGCAAGGAAACAAATCCTTGAGACATTCAGTGAGTAGACACTTGTGGCTAGTTACCCAAGCTCGTAAATTCCGAGACATTTCACCCAGTTTACCATACACGCTATACGATATTGGCGATGGCGAGGCGGGGCTTTATTAATTGATAGGACGGATACGGTATCCGGACTTGAGGACACGCGTTACGAGAAAGAGTGTCTGTTGGCTGGCGCGAATACGTCGTCGTATCTTGTAACATGGTGCTTCCAGGGTCCAAAGCTTCAGATATGATGCAATAGATGGCAGCGATCATTCAGGGTCTTTTGGAAGTCGACATCGTCAGCCACTTCGGTAACACGCAGTGAAGATAGTTTTTGTTGACATTTTGACGATGATCGCATTCCCGATCAGTCCATACGATGTCATTGTTTCTTACAGACACTTCCATTCTCGTAACCTTCAACGATTGTTAAGTCTATAATTCAGCCGTTCCAGATCAAGACGAATGGATTCCGTGATAAGAAGTTAGTCCTTCGTGCGTTGTTCGATAACAGAGAACTTGGTGTTCAATCTAGACTGTGCTACAGCCTGTCTAATAGACATAAGCTTCTCGTAGCCCCGTAATTGATCAAGAAGTGCCGAAAGATACTTTGTGTTCCATGGTCTGGGCCTTGGTCTCAATCGTTGATTCAGAGTCTCAGGCCTGTCGAAGTTCTAGGCTGGTGAAGCTGGAAAGACGCTAAATGAGGGCTGGTTGTACATATGTAGTTACCGCTGGAACGTGAATATGAAGCCATCATTCCAGTCGCTTGCTGGTTAAGGCCTGCTGCTGTATCGCACGTGGCTTTCGGTATGGTTCCCGTCAAATATCGCTTGTGGTTAAGAATGAGGTTGGAAGGTTTCAGTTGATTAAATTTACGTTCCAGTCGTGACGACTGTACTGTGCCAGGGCGTAGCGATCATGACATGCACTGTACACTTGCAACATGTCTTGCGCCAAAAACATATATACTGTACTGTATACACACAGTATATCCCCTGGCACGATAGCATTGTGTGTTCGAGGCTAATATCATCTCCGGAATATCCACCGCTATGTAGCAAACAGAACTTTCTTTTCGAATTAGGATGTGTATCCGTACGTACTGTATCTATTTTGCATCCATTTTTGTTTTGTATATTATTAGTGCGACATTAAGAATTCCAACCTCACCATCATTCTCCACCTATAGGGTATGTCCTGAATATATACAAAGTACTTTCCTTCGATTATTATTCATGTGATGATTGATAGTATCTGGCGATATGCTTCCTAATATATAAATATTTTATCTCTCAGATATCAATTCTATTGTTATGCCTAAGTTGAAGAAGTGCCTAGCAGCTCTTTAAAGGTGTGCGTTCAGATAAGACGCTGCACCTTGTTTGTTCGAAATGGCAAGATATAATCTACATGGCACTGGGCGCTTCAAAAGAGCATAAACATAAAAAGACTCAAATTTAATTACTACATTGAATACTGATTACATGTCCGCATTATAACCATCCCACCATATGCTGAACTAAATGCCGAAATAGATACTCCACCAATTTTGAACTCAAGGAAAGGTATATGCTCTAGTCAATCGATTCATCACCATCGAACAGATAGGGGTGACCGAACTTTGTTTGCTGCTCGGCGCTCGGCAGTAGGGGCCTTTGACGGTGACGCATCTGCTGTCACAACCACGGTGTTATAAACAGTAGCGATGCTCGTGGAGACTGCAGCTGATTCGCATCCAGTTGGTTCAGCACCATGGACCTCGGTGTAGACATCACCGTTGCCGTAAGTTCGGATTTTGGTGTATAAAGGGGCGTTGCTGTTGTAGTTGCCACTTCCGTCCTGGCCCTTTGTGTTGGTAGGATCTTCATACTGGCCCATGCTACCATCACCACCATTGTCGTAGCCAGGGTTGCAGGGCTTTCCGTCCTCCTTTGTACAGGTTGAGTCGCCAGTCTCCGGGTCGTAAACAATGACCTCAACCTCAGGCTTACCAGTGTAAGTGGCAGTCCTTGTGTAAGTCTCGCAGTCGTCGTCTATTACAGTAGCAGTTCCATACTTGGCCGGAGCAGTCAATGTGTAGGTCTGATCAACCTCGACAACAGTAGTAATGCAGTCGCCATTCTCTTTGGTGATAGTGCTGACGGCCGGCTCCGGCTTGACGATGACGGTATAGTACTTGCCACCTTGCTGGATGGTCTTGGTAACGACGTAGTTGTTGGTGTTCTCAGCTGTGATGGTCTCGACAACCTTGTTGCCGTTCTCCATAGTCACAGTCTTGGTAACTTCATGCCGATCCTTGCCTGTAACGGTCACCACCTCTTCGTGGCCGTTGCTGATGGTAACTGTTTTGGGGCCGGGATAGCTATCAATCTTCTTGGTGATGATGTGCTTGCTGGTCTCTGTTTCTGTCGCGGTCACAGTGACAGTCTTTCCAGGACGGGTGACGGTGATAGTTTCAATGGCTGGCTCAACCGTCTCGCCCTGGCTGATGTACACAACCTTGGTTTGAGGGTTTTGGTAGTTCTGGGTAATAGTAACAGTCTTTCCGGGACCATCTTGTTCTGTGACAGTAACAGTGCGATAAGAGCCGTTGGGATCCGAGACAGTGACAGTCTCGTATGGTCCAGAGGGCTTAGTGACGGTCACTGTGTGAGAACAATCCTTGGGCTCGCTCTCTAGTGAGCAAGGAGGACATTGAGCAATGGTGTCTCGTGGATACAGCCAGTCGAAGCGTGCCTGAGCCAGGGGCACCAAGGCCAGTGCTGCCAGAGGGGTAAACCGGACCATTTTGAGACAGAAATGAAGATGAAGATCAATCAAGGTCAATAGACTTATGTGCGAGTCAAGTTTGACTGAGAGAGGAGGAAGAAGGTGTCGGTTGTTAGAAGGGCAGTATTAATGATGATCAGAATGTGTTCAGTTGATGCGAGAGACACATCCTTATAGCTATCATTTTCTGCGTCATCTTAACCTGAACCCAGGGCGATGAGGGTATCACCTCAAGGGACATCATTGACAAGAACTATTGCTAAGGACATAGGCAATAGCTGCGATCGAAGGACGTCTTCGAGTGAAGTTAATCCATCAGAGAGAGACATTGGCAATATAACAGACATTTGTGTAGTCAATCCCTTGGATGAAGCGGGCCAGGGTTTGTTCAAAGAAGGCTTTACTGAAAGGCCAAGATGTGAAGGGGTACACACTGAAGTGGTGCTTGCTGTTGTCAACACGCGAACTAGACAGCGGGGTTGGCCAGGGCAAAGTCAACAATGAATTGGAAGACACTAGTCTTGGTGCCCTTAAATAAAAGCAAGCATTGAGAAAAAACGAGACACCTGAATATTGATGCTCCCTTACCCGGGGTATCCAATGTCAAGGGAGTATTAAGGGAGCGTGGGAGACTGAGTAACGAATAGGCATTGAACAAGGTTGCAATGCAAGTATGGTCCTTCACAATATACCTCACTGCCATTTTCGCCTCGTGTATCACCTTGGCCGCATCCTCAGCATTAGAGGATGTCCTTCTTTGTCTTTGTCATTGTTGAATTGAAGTCGATTGTTCGTTGTTGTTGGTCCCAGCAACATGGATATGGTGGCGAGCGGGCCGTTGTTTACCCGATGCAGCCTCGGGTTCCTGAAGAAGGACCCACTGAGCGAGTAACGTACGTCGTGAAGCAGGCGCGCCTCACGAAGAGAGCAATCACGAAGTCACGAGGCTGTACAACCAAGCTGCTACAACCTTCCACGCTCCTTAACACTTCTATTCTTCGCTTCTGGGCCATGTTCTCGAGATAATAACCGACTCTTTGCGACAGTACACCACATCTAGTCCGCTTTACGATCTGATATGTGTACCTGAGATTTTCGATTACCTACGTAATAATGGGAGCTTGCGCATCATGCTTGGGAAGGGGTGATGGCAATAACTACGATGAGGTGTGTTATCAAGCGATCTTTCGACCGCAGGTCCTGCATCAATATCAGCAAGACTCTTTACTAATGCTATGCCTGTCAGGAGGAAGAGAACCGCCTTCTCTACGATGACGCAAACGGTATGCAGTACGGTAGCTTCGGGGACCAAGCTATAAACGGCGAGAACGATACGCTCGAAGCTCAGCGAGAGAACGAGGCCCTTCAACGAGTAATAGCGAAGACATCAGAGTACGTTCGTGAGATCAAGGGGCCTTGAAGGATGCTAATCTAGACCGATAGCAACATGGTGGACATCTTTGATATCGCTCCGCAAGAGAACACAAATCGTGGAGCAACAACACCTTTCGCCTACGCTGGTCAAGGTGCACGCCTTGCACGATACCAACATCTCGTATCAAAACTTAGCAACCAGGGTGACAATAACCCAGTGAGCGGTGTCAAGGTCGACTGGCTTCCAGAAGACGAGACCATAGAGATGCAAAAGAATGGTCCAGCTAGCATCAAGACTCTCGAGAGCGATGAGGGTCCTCTTGTGGGGACCTTTGCAGATGCTGCGGCGGCAATGCAGTAATGACGGCCTTCTTTGAACAGAGGAAGCTCCCTTCGTTAACAATGCGGAAGAGAAAGCTGAGAGCCCCAGAGTGGGGAGTCAGCAATTGCGACATGAAACTGTAATGCAATATTCGCGATACACGACTGATGACGATACACACAGTACGTTTTGGTGTTCAAGACCGCTGCGATTGCCCCGATCTGAACCACCACCCCCCTGGTGGCTCAAATTGGATGAGGTTCATCCTGGTCTCACCTTCGCTGGGCATGTCGGTGAAGTGGCTAGGACAAGAATGAGCGAAAAAAAAGCATCGCTTATTCACCGGCCCATTTTCTTTGAATACTAACCTCGACTAATACGGTCTTTGTGACCAAATTTCTGGTTGCTGCTCATTTTGTTGAAGCAGTGGAACCCTTCGGTAGACGGAGTTGTCGTTGCATAGAAACTGATTAGCACTTAACACTCGGTGCAGACCTGCACTTCTATTTTATCTCTCCATCTCTTTTTTCTTGGTTTTTGGTTTTTGCCGCCAGTCTTTTGTGCAGACTTCTTTGATTGTTGTGGGCAGGAAGTGGACTTCGTACAAGCAGACACACCCAATCGAATTTTACAGAAAATTTCCCCTCGTCTTATTGAGCTGGGTCCTGGAACGAAACCCTAGGCAGTTTAGTTTCAAGGCCCTCGTCATCGGCCTTTCTCTCGCAGCCTGCCGCGCATAAGAAGCACGAGCGATGAGCTAGAGTCAAACCCCATCAGTCCACAATGGAAGCGTGACTTGTCGAGAACCGAGAACACCCATTAAGCATCAGACACGTGCGTTCCCCTCACGCTGGCTCACACCAAATTCGAGGTGGCCCGGCAGTCAGTGGGGTGGTAATAGACGCTAGACCAGGGGAGCAAGGTCAAAGATTCAAGGAGGATGGTGGCCGTTCCTTTAGCTTGCCGTCGGCCCTTGATTTAGTCTGGTTTTCTCCGGCTTCGGCTCGCACCGTTGATGGGCGGCTTGCATGGGACCCCATCCACTGGGGAGGTTTCGATGGATCTCTTTCGTCAACCTGAACAAGATCCCGCCCACGTCCCAAACCTTCGGGATTTGTTTGAGAAATTGTCTGTCATGGTTCAGCCCGCCACCACGACACCACGGAGACATGGAATGGGGAGCTGCTCTTGGAGCGACCCGTACGCTGGGAAAAGAAGACAAATAAGAGGGGGCCCCGGGATTTTTCCGTTCTCTCGGGTGAGGAAAGCCATATTGTCGGGAAGCAGCCCTTAGCCATCTGCTTCAGGAGACGTTAGGCCCCTGAACCCCGTTGACGGGAGGCTGGGCCCGTCCAAGACAGGGCTCAGATTTTTGTTAAACAGGGGACCGTCCATGAGGTGCTAAGGGTTTTCGAGGAAGGAGGCTACGTACTCAGTCCGATAGTCCACACTTTGGAAGGGTTAAAACTGTCTTGTCTTCGCACGAGGAACTTGACAGACATTATGCGCGCCGCGGGTCAGTTTGGGACGAACAGGGGTCCCATTACGGTCAAGGTGACCAGCAAGGCGGACAGCCATGAACTCGACCAGTCAGATATGATATGGAATGTGTTCATGGGTTTAAATCGCGTCGGCTTTTCCTCATGTCGTTGGTAGGTCTTGTGCAGGTTGGGCAAGCAAAGCTCGCATTACGAATTAGTCACATGCTGCTGCTGTTCACCGTAGCTCTTCTCGAACCTTTCGGTGGTGGGCAACCCTGTCCAAATATGCAGACCGCATTCACGAACCGAATGCCTGCAATTATGGCATAACTAACCTGCTTGCCAATTGAGTCTGAGCCCTGAAAACTATCATGTCTCCACCTTTCGCTTTGGTTACGTCTTTGCACCTATTGATCGCTTGAATCTATCCTGCTCAATGTCATACATGCCTGGTACTGCATAATTGCTTTATACTCGATGAGTTTTGAGGCCCCCATGCTGTTACCTCGAGAGCGACTCTGACGATGGTATTAACCACAAAAACTTGCTAAGACAGCTATACTATTCATGATTGGCAACTCTGTCACCATCAGCTCTAGATTTTGCAACGTCGATATTCATCCCCGTGTCTCATTTCGTCACCGCCCGACTCCACGATGCCGCCCGCAAGCTCCATTTCAATTTCCGCCATGATTACAATACCTTCCCATCAACTCCTTTCGGTCGATCACCCATCACGGGAACTTTTATAACCATACGCTCTGCTCTACTCTACGTCCGAAGCGCCGACCAAAGTTGCGATCCATGCTACAGGCACAGCCCACACTGCCAACTGGAAATGAACAATTGGGGGCGGAAAAACAACCCAGATGATCTGAGACATTGAGGGACCTGGAGGATGGAGCCCCGATGCCTCTGGTGTTGTGCTCTAGCACCTGCTTCCGCATACCCTCATGCCTATTCGTTGACCAAGGGCTTGGGGTTATCAAAGATATATGCCCTGAAACCCCCGATAAGCAAGGGTATATGCCTTTTTCGAATGGTTTCCGCTGCATACCTAGGTATGTAGTCGACACTGATAGGCTAGATCCCTCACATAGCACCGGTATTTATCAGCGCCTGAGAGAAATAACACAACAGGTTCTCATTGACGCTACACTGCTCCAGTGGTGGTCGTTGATTTATTGCTATTCCCCTATTCGATGCCCATAGACGCCTCCTCCAGCCGATTGCGTCTTTTGCGGTTACGCTTACCTGTCGTATTTCCTCAATTGATATCTGTCGTCTCCTCACTTTATCCATTATCCTCTCTCTGGCCCGTCAACATCGATCTTGGTGTCGAAGCCAGTCTCCCCAGTTGTTTCTAGCTTCCAACTGTCGTCATCACACGAGCTATACATAGTAGAAGCGGCGTCTCCGATCAACATGTAACAAGGAACTGAACTCTCATTGCTTGTTCATGGCCCACACCCCAAGCTCCGTCTGCCCATGCATGATGATGGCACTGCCACCCTCCCACTTCTGCAATTTTTACTATGTACTGCATGCCGCGCCATAAAGGTCAGGGTAGTAGAGCTAGATGCTGCTATGCCTTCGTGTTAACAGCCTTTACGTCACTTTGAGTGCTGACCTAGAATATAGAAAGAGTATGGACTTTTTCAAGATAACACACGTTAAGTTGACCTATTGTCCACACGGTTCGCACCTGTGGGTATAAAGAAAGATATAAACATGGACCTGGCAGCGTCTGGGTCCGTCCCACAGACACCCTCTGCATGCCCCAGCTGTGGCCCTAAGGACTTCTTCGTTTTGGGTCCTCTCATTCTGTCTCTGCCTTGCCCCTCACACAGGTCCTAGGATGATCCACCAATATATTGAAATTGTTGGAAGAGAGAAAAAAAGAGCAATTTGTCTGTTATGACAGACGAATGAAGTGTAGAAAGGTAAGGATAAAGGAGAAAATATTCCACCGCAAAGCCATGCTCACAAGAGAGTTTGTTTTCACCTCCCTGTCTCCTCATCTTCTCTGCCCCTCTTCCTCACCCCTTCTTGGCCGAGCTCCTTCTTTCGGCATCCATCGCAACATTTTTCGTTTCTCGTCCGCCCAAACATAAAACAAGGTTGTCATAATCGTCATTATAGATGTCCTGGTATCCCTGGTCGGTTTCCGCAATTTTGTACGAAGCTAATACTTCAACCATACTGTCCCTTCACCACTGTATATCAGCTCGTCCATTGTCGTCGTTGGATATATCGCTCTTGGCATCTCGTCACTTCACTGCAATAATAGGTTAGCCACTCATATTCTCACACTCTCTCCTCACCACACACAATGTTCGTGCCCATGTCCATGCCCGTGCCCCGACACCCACAGACCACGGCATCTGCAAGAAGCACAGCAGCACCATCACAACCACGCACACGCCCCTCACACCCCCTTTTGGGCTTCCCGTCCCTCTTTTTCCTTTTCTTTGGGACTTTTTCTTTTATGTGCCCTCGGCTCAGTCATGCCTCCAGCCCTTTTTCGTCCGTCTTTCTTGTTCGGGCTCGGGCTCCTTACTCAATGCGAATAGACATAAAGGAAAGGAAAAGGAACATCATGTTTCAAACTCACCTGGCCAAGGGATTGTAGCCTGTGATCATGCTCTTCTCTCATACGATAGATCTGACCAAGGACTTCTTGCATCTCAGCACACGTTCGCTCAATGGTGGCATTTCGGTTGCCCTCCCTCTGCCAGCGCTGAACGTCACGATACATCTTGTCATACCTGCGCTGCTTCTTCTCCGTGTCGTGGCAGAGCTTGCAAACGTCTCTTTCGGTCCTGGTTTCGTAGACAAGCTTCAGGCCGCAAGTTTCGCCCATGCGGTATTCTTTGTTGCACTGCTGACGGAAGTGCCCCCAGCGCCAGTAGCCGCATGCCCAGCGAGTTTGGTCAAAGTAACACATGGCTCAATGGTTTCGAGGGTTAACGAGAGGCTTAGTGGCGAATAGTCGAGGCGACAAAAGCAGGGTATCTTCTGACTGATTCGACAGAAGAGGATAAGAAGCGGGAACACCGAAGGCGGAGAGCGGAGTTCCAGAGGCGAACTCGTGGTCGATTCGAGCCGAACCCGAAGTTCAAGTCAACACTTGTCGAGTCGTGTCGAAGCGATGAAAGTCAGCCACCCTCGGGCAATCCAACGGTCGCTGAGCCGGAACGTTATAAACAATGTAAAGGTTCGGTTAATCAAGTCGAGAAGAATCCTAGGACACACAGGTTAGTAACTGGGTCTCTTCTATTATCTCTATGCCTTCTGTGCCTCCCCTTCGCGTTGGGCAGGCAATTTTGTTTCTACCCAATGCAAACAACTCCCACTTGTTGGACTCATAACCATACCACTGGCTGCCTTTTTCGTTCGTCTGTAGACATGACATTATCTCATCATGGTCACCGTCTGCCAACCCCTCATAACCTCTCGTACCCGTACGTATTCTTGCCGAGTGGTGTCTCGACAGATAGTACATAACAAGAGCAGTGCAACAAGGGGGGGACATATATTGATGTTGGTGATGCACTTGATTAATCTGAACAGAGCAGGATATACGTCAAACTTACGTGCTTGGCGTGTGACTACTGTGAGATGGACTGTACAGCCAGGCCCAAGGGCAAATACAGTAGCTGTACGCGACCTAGCAAAGATTTGGAAGCTGGTAGTGTTCGAATGTCCTCGTTGATATTGAGGCAACTGAGTGAGACTTGTTTACTTCAGGCCTGTAGTCCTCAGTCTAGGGTGCTGGTACAATCGACTGCGTTGCTGTGCTGAGTGGTCGATATCTCAAGAATTCCAGCGTCCTGGAGCCGTGATATGGGTCTGTAGCTGCTCTTGTATAACGTATGAAGTCGAGGTTGGCCTGGTAGAACAAGGTATGATTAAGAAACTGGTCAACTGAAGGGCTAGCGTGATGTGTAGACTGTTCGCGGGCAACAGAATGATGAGGATGAGATGTAGTCCAGACCGAGTGGATGTCGAAGGCAACTTATACTTGTTTGATCCAGGCGACGTTCTGCGTATTCGATCTTCGTGCTGTATCTGTATATGGTATCCTACATCCACATGTGGGACTCCGGCACAACCAACAAGCAATCGCATTCGTTCCTTGGACCCCTTGCCCTCCTCAATTCGGGCCAGATTAATGGCCGCCCATTATGAGCTTGAACTTCTGCTTTTGCTTGTGCATTTGCGTCTGCGTCTGCGTCTGCATTTGCATTCGCTTCTGTTTTTTGTTCCTGCGGGATAAAGAGGCTTGATTGTATGTGTCGATTGGGTATCCTTACTTAAAGCCCCATATGGTCTTGTCTTCTCATCGCATCACCATCCTCCACCAGCAAAGGTGCCTTAAACACACCCCTCCTCCTCTCTGATATGGTACTCCATAAGTTCTCTCTGCCGCTGCCACACGACGTACCCCGACTATCAATCGGCTCTAACTTTGAACAACTTGGTTCCTGGGTCTTGATGTGATGCCGGAGCAGCCAATCAGGGCCTATTCGTTTCCCATAGACCCTGCAGCATATCTATCAATGATTGGAGCCACCCAACAGCATGTATTTGCTGCCATAAGGACCAAATTGACTTTTCCTCAATGCTTGTCCTCGTCCAATCACCAATCGTACACGCCTCCGAGTATTCATCTTGTTAGCTGACTGCTTCCAATCTCATCAATAACAATCGCTGTCCAAACTCGACAAGCCTCTGATAGCATAGCCCAAGAGCCATGTTTGATAGCATAGGACAAAAGCCCGATGGCCGCTTGCCACGTTGATCAAGACCTAAAACTCGATACACGCCCCCCCTCGCAATATCAGCAACTACAACGAGAACCAGGGTTGAAGTACGGGGCATCCCCACACCACAAGATACTACTGCAGTATTCTGTGTGTACAGCACTTCACCGTGATGTTGTAGCTGCGGTGGAAGTAACAAAAGCAGGGCTGACGAAGGTCCAAATAACTTGGACAAACCCGCGGGGATGTGTATGAGTATGTGCATGGCCGCATATGCCCTTGGTGTGATTCAATTTGCCTTTCAGCCTTTTGTTGTTGTCCTAATGCACAACGTACCTGACGAGTAAATATAGCTTGGCTACGTCTATTTTACAAGGCCCAAAGACCCAAAACAGAGACCTTAGTCTTGGACTCATTTCGTTCATCACCCACATTTCCGGGCTGGTTCAGTTCTTGTCGGCCATTGACATGCTGCACTTGTCGGGATCGTTCTTTCAGCATTCCATATGCATTCCATGGCGCGTCCTTGATCACGGAGCCGTGAGGCAACCGGGCCACATTAACGGCCATGTTATTGCTATGAGCTCTGTGCCTTTCCCGCTGCGGGCCAGGTCTCGGTCGCGTCCTCTTGAAATCTTGTTCTAGTCGAGTGCACGAGTGAACATAAGGTGGTGTCTTGATCTGCGGCCGCTGTGGGGCTTCATGGTTCGTCCCGAGGGCGGACAAGTGTCAGGAAACAAGGGGATTCTGAATGCTTGCAATCTCGACGAATTCGGTGAAGGCAAGGGATCTCATTCGCTGCTTTTCTCCTCCTCCGTGCGTCAAGCCCTTGCGTTGCGGACTCGAGCTCGATGCCACCGCCGGCCCATTGGAAGAAGGGATGCAGCTCAGGGATCCGCCATTGGACTTCCTCCCATGGTCTACGGCATCGAGTGTCTTTGCGACATCATGTCGTCCTACTTCTACAGGAAAGCTTGCGTTGGATGTTTGCCGGCTTCCCCCTTCTAATTTGAGACTTCTCTTGGGGCAAAAGAGCTGTGCATGATGCCCATGACTGTGAATCAAGCTCTAAAGCAGAGATGCCTGTAAATCTCGCCACCGTGGGACATGTCAATCGACTTGGTAGGCCGCTACAACCATGTTGCCTGTGTTCCCCAAGCCATGCCTGTTGGCCGTTTTTGTTCAACAGAACCTCGTGGTGTGTCTCGGGCGATTGCTTCTGTTGTTGTGCGATGGTTTTGTATCTTCCAACCCACATATCAGTGCAGGCTCTGGTCCAAAGAGCCTTGAAGGGAGTTATTTATGCAGCCTCTTCCCACTGAGCAACCGAATTCTTAATCTTTGAATGCGAAAATCATTCGGGGGTTCTTTTCACTTGTTCTAACCAAAGTACAATCCTCCTTGTTGGTCCTTCCTACAAGGTCTCACACACTGGAGCCTCAGCCTCTATTCTCCCCATAATATTTTCTGGGACAATAAGCAGGCATCCGCAAAGGATTCAGGTCAAGCTGAATTGAGTTAGTTAGCTCGTAATTGTAAATTGCTGCAAGTCCTCACCTCGGTAGTAACATATAAGAATAGGGGGAGTTTGCATGCTTCTCGTGCATGGCTGCCTGCTCACATGAATGATTAAAGTTCCGCCCTTCCACTAGAACCTTGGCTTGCCATTGAAGAACCTTCTTTGTCAAACACAATCATCGACAGTTCAGGAGTCATTTCAGAACCATGCTGATGCGCACAAGATATGTAGAGGCACAACGTGGCAGCATCCCTCTGGCCAAGACTGCAGCCTAGCCATTGCATTCCATCGACTCCGAAGAGAGAAGAGAGAATTGAATGCCTGTCGACATGACAAAGATACCATTGTATATTATCGCCTTTGGACACCCAGTCATCCCTCTACCGCCTGATCTGTGCTGGCTTCATGGTGTATCACGTCTTGCATGATTCGCACGCCTCGCTTTGGAAACGTTGGAGCTTGAGTGACCATGCAAAACGAACTCGCTATCACATCAGACCCTTTAGCAAGCAGCAATGTCTATTCCGGGGGGCGTGTGAGTTGATGTGCATCAGTTGTAAGAACCTGGCGATATTACTCTATGGGGATGATTGCCTTGACATAGGCTGCAGCACCTTTCGTGAAGCAGCCCAGAAGACAAAGTGTTCAAACTATCGCTTTATATCAACGACTCGAAGCCCTTGTTTGGGACCACAAGACTGAAGAACTTGAAGTGGTTCGCCTTGATCTCATTCAGTCATGCATGTATGCACACTGAGCGAAGAGTAAGACACACAATGTCACGAAGATAAGCTCTTTGTTCTCTCCCACCAACAGCATGTGGAGGCCCTTGCCCAGTCATGAGCAGAAGTGGCATCTAGGACAGCCATCGACAAGCATTTCTAGCACCCCCAACAAGGGATATGGCGGTGACAAAGGATTCTTCACGCAGAAACATGACGAGACATCCGAATACCGCTGAGCTGGCCTTCTGCTTCGGGAATGGCCTGCGTCTCAGACAACTGACTCGTCTGTGATGACTTCACAGCCCGCATGGAACCAGGAGCGTGAGGAGACAGGGAGTCAAGTCAAAGGAGCTTGATACTAGGCCTTAACATTGGGCACTGTTGGGCTCGGCAGGGATGCACGTCGGACTCCCGATCTGTGTGGCTGGGGAGTGTAAAAGAATATACCCTTACGCATGTATATTGGGTGTCGGCGACTCTGTGCGTGTACTCGCATCTGTTTAGGTGGGTGGATGCACCAAGCGAGACACAAGCTGTAAGCTCGAGGCTCTAGGGTGTTCACCACTGCTCATAATCCAGACGAAAAGTAGTCAAGAACGACCGACTTGTAGGCCTGATACTGGCTATCGTAACAACCATGTGTCGAGGGGATAATACACAGCCCATCCGTAGGCCTCAGATCTTTTGGTGAACTGTATTCCCTGCTTGCTGAGCCTGATGATCACAACGGCCCGGTTTAGCGGCCGGGCCGGCCCGCTTTGGATTTCCATTCCAATATTTCGAGTCTTCGAATAGGGCCTGTTTGCTAAACCGTTAACGCCAAGGCCAATCGTTTTCAAGGGCTCAACATAATTCGCAACGTTTCTGAAAAGACCTTAATCGCGGGGTTTCTCCGGTATAGCAGCGATGGTCAGTTGCAAAGATACAGCCGGATGGTTTCTGATCACCATGCAGGTTGAATAAGGACAGAACAGTACAGGACGGAGCTTCGACAGGCCATTACGACGCTGAATATGGAATTTGACCGTAGAATCATAGTTTAAGGCAAGGTAACTCTATGACTCTGAACCGCCCAATGAGCAGCGAGCCTGGAAAGCCACAACCAGATCTGGCGAGTTTGAGTTTGAACCAGTCACCTGGGTTGCTGCAAATCATGTGTCTGAAAAGCGCTGCATGGAGCCCCTTCACAAGTGACGGGGAGGAAGCGCGTCCGATCGTACCTGGAGCCAATTGAAAAAAAAGTGATCTCACAAGCCCACAAGAAGCTACGGTACATGTCGGCATTTCGCAAGGCTCGATACCGATTTCGACCCGGAGCATTTCGCATTGTCCAATGTGCAAATATGCGGTACGAGATAGTTTCTGGCACATCATATCGGTTCTCTGACTTTGTGTCATCTGGACTGTCTGCATTCCGGCAGTGTCTTTGATCCAAAGAGCAGCTTAGAGGGGATGTCGGTGGCTAGCGTTGTTGCCATGTGGGGAGAGAATTGACAAGCAGGGGGCTAGGGAGAAAAGAAAAACTCAGGACCTTGACCCTAAGCGATAAAAATGCTTAGGTAAATCTAGCCTAAGTTTTAGGGGGCTCTTTGCTAAGTTTATTTTGACACCCTGTATCAAGGTCCGGTGTTTTCTTGTCTCCTGAGGGAGGGGGGCAGTCAGGGATCAGTGGTTTCGGGTGGGTCTTCCTGTACGGCAGACATGTTTCCATTGTCGCCGCATAGATGCCCATAGAAAGCAATGATTGGCCCCAAGCAGGATCTAAACCATCCATCCCAGGGAGCTAAGATCTTGTAAGGGCACAAGATACAAATGACAGATGCTTGCCATACCATGCTACCTTAGGCTTTCAATGATTGCAATGAGGCTGAGGCTGAATGACCATGGGAAGTCGCACGATGATTTCGATAGGGAAGGCGCAAATCGAGCAGGTCCCTTCATCAATGTCCGTAATGTGGTTGTTCTCGAAGACAAAAATAAGGGTGTGGGCTGAGGTCTTGGCTTGTTCCACAACCCTAAGACAGCGTCGCAGCAGTGTAGAGTGACAATCTATAGACAACGATTCTTTTGAACATCATCTTGATAAGGCTCTCGACAAGCTCGCAAAGGTGCATAATTGCGGAATGGTTAGAGAGAGCCAAGTGTGGTATCCATAGGAGGAAACGAGCGCGCAAAACGCGACAATCCCTATTCAGGGCACGATAAAGGCGATGTCCGAGACATCATGCGGCAATGAATTGGATCTGAGTCTGCGATTCAGCGCTTTGTGATTCGACGGACGCAATTGACACGCCTACTGTAGGTACGCCTGTTTAACGATACTGGGGTCTAAAAGTGAAGCCCCTGCTGCTCTCTCTCTGTCAGGGTCTAGAATTCGGTCGCAGACTCAGGTGGGTTTGTAAACACGTCACGACGCCGAGGAAGCGCGCGGGTGTGAGGGTAGGATTGATGAGCACCATTGACATAGTGATGATGGTTTTTCTTTTCTTTTTTTCCTTTTCCTCTCTCTTCCCCTAAAGGTTGCCTTGTTCGACAATCGTGTGAAATGACTTGTGCAGTCCCACGCAGGCGAGGTCTGGAATGCATGTAAAACACATGATGCTTTGCGGTAAGAGGGAGAAATAAGGTGCCACGTGCATAATTACATCAGCTTGAGCTGAAGGAAGTGCAGGTAGCGAGAGCTGCAGGTTGCATGAACATTGGACGTTCATCCCGCACGAACTGAGTAAGGGGATATCTCGTTAATCTTGGCCAGCTCATTGCTATTGATAGGTGGGAGCTGTTCGAGGCGGAGGAAATGTGCCGCAACCACAACAGAGACTCGGATCGACGCATGGCGCGGATTAGGGTCAGGTTCCGGGGCCGGACTTCAATCGTTCATCAAAGAAGGTGGATGGAGTAGATCTTTCGGGTGGTGGCTGTGATGAGCATATGCATGCGAATGCGGATATGTGATGTGATGTGATACGTATGATGTGCTGTATGCGGGTGTAAATAAGTGGGTTCCACCAGCCGGTGTGCCTGCGGTAGCTTGCAGGTGGATAACTCGACATTGTGTTTTGTTATTGTTGTTGTCGGGCGGATGGTGGTATTAACGTTGGGCCGTCGTGTTGTCCTTTTTTCCCTTCGTCTTCTGAAAATGAGAGCGGTGAAGATAAGACATAGGCCAATAAGGCAGGCCAAGTTGGTCCCGAAAGTGGCCAGGTGGGAACGCACGAGAGGAGGAGGCAGCAGGTACTAACGATCCATGAAGGTACCTTAACTAAGTACGGAGAGGGAAAGGGAAGCAAGAATGGACAAAAAGGAACATGGCCAGTAGCTACTGCTAGGCTACAGGTTAGGCAAATCAATCCCAACAGACTCATCAATGACTTGAATATGTAGATTGTACTCCGTACATGGTAAGTATACCTTAAGCAAAGGTTATCTGATAAGTTGAGCCTGTTTATGTGTATAATTGTGCAGTTTGAGTTCATCCTATCTCATCAAATTAAGTGCTTGTCTCCTCATGTGTTTTGTGGGTGATTTTAGATACATGGTACTTGAAAAGTTTTGACGATTGGCTTCCAACTATTGATGGTATTATCACGGGCTGCAATAGTACTTACCTGAGTGACACTGCTTACAAAGCCTTGGTACAGCCTTGACTATTTGCCTTACCATTTACCTTGCTCTTTGCTAAGCTATACATGTATCTTGAGCAACTTACAGTTATATTCAAGTTGCAGCCCTGCAACTGTTCTGTCTTCTAACGAGAGTTTGTGAAGAGGCTGACCAATAGAGGGTGTCATCACCATGTCTTTTCTTAGGCTCCCGCCATTAGTGAGTGTAGTTCGATAACGCTTGCGCTTAACCTTCATGCAAGCTAACCCAATACGTCCTTCACTCTCCACTTTGATGGACTTCCCCTCAACTCCAAGTTTCATGTCGAACTTTATGTTGTCTCACGACCAAATACTCACATCATCTAATTATCTTACCTTCTTTAAGTGACAGCTGCATACCTACTATCCGCGGCATAGCGCAATAATTATTTTAAGTTGGGCGCAGTACTATCAGGGCGTATAGCTTGAGGCTCACCTACCGGCTGAACTACCTATTCACCTCTCCTAGCGCCCTACGCGTCATCAGTCAATACTTTAGCCTCAGCATTGAAACCGTCGCCCTCGACGGACAGAGTCGCTCAAACACATCGAGCCACTCCATCTCGGGTGGTTAATAACTTCGACGACAACAAAATCTCGCTGGCCCCGCCGCAATTTCCACCTGAATTGCTATTTCCTTTCTCTATATTGTGGTTACAACCGACTGACCAGACCGGCCGTATCAGCGACCGCACTTCTTACGCGCCGTGTTTATCCCTCGTCGTGTATTGCCTCATCGCCACTCTGTATTATCCACCGGGTTCTCCGTATCCTTCTTGTTTGTGCGGAAGTCCACCACCCACCACATTGTCCGTCGGAATCACGCGCAGCAACACTGCTAGGTCTCTGGAGCCTCAGCCTAGCTGTACATGTGACGATCACTCGACACTTGCTTGACACCTATGTTCTCTCGCCTCTTGGTTGCGTTCTGCCGTCTTGCCGGACCTTCGCGGACTTCGGGCCTGCTGGGTTGACGCATTATACCAATACCCCCATCCTCACACCCTTTCGCAGTACCCTTTGTTGCAAATAGCGCCGAGGGTAATTACTTAGATCGTCATGAAGCCTGTTGCCACATCGCCTGAACAGCTCACCTCACAGGTACATCGGCTGTCGTTCGCTTCACCCTGCCTCGAGAACGCTGGCTGTTTAGCTCCGGGCGAGGATGTCAACAGATCCTACCCTGCGATGTTCGTGACCACTGATGCCCGATCTGCAGCCAGCCCAATCGCCCCCAGCATCCCGCAAGAGGTAGCCTGCCTGACCTTTGCGGCTGGTGACGTTTGCCCAGGCCCATCGCTTAGGACAAGCGCTGTCGGCTGTATCAGGCTGCAGAGTGCCCTCCTTTCGCCCTCCCTCGAGGACCTGCCAAACGAGGTTTTGTTTCACATTATGGGTTTCCTGGACGTCAACGACCTTCTGTCAACGTCGAGAGTAAGTATCGACTACCTACTGTTAGCAAGAATAAAGTCTACTTGCCCATTGACATACCGGAATCATTCATGAGACCTTGAATTGGTCCCGACAGCCCGAGACCTTGGGAACACAGACTGATACAGATTTAGACGAGCCATCTCCTTCGCGATATTTCTCAAGCCCCTATTTTACACCATTATCGGCTTCAGCGAGCCCGAATTAACCTCCCATCACGCCTATCGTCACCGTCTCGTCCAACACTGGCTGATCTCATTGCTCGTTCGATCTTCATGACAAATACTTCCATAGTTTCTCGAAAGTTAGCCCGATCCTTGGTGTCAATCAGGTTGTCTCGCCGCTTGGCAGCCAGACCCTCAGCCGCAGCTCTGGTTGAGCGTTCTGTTTTACCCAAAGAGTGCGTGCCTGGTATGACGTCAGTGCATGTGGCACCAGCAATTGTTGCCAAGAAGAAGGCAATTGAGAAAGAGAGAGTTAAGGACGGGTTGCGACAGTGGATCGCATCAAGATGGAAGCGTGAAGTCAGAGAGCGCCAAGATAGCGTAAGAAGATGGGAGGAGAGCCGCGGCATAGGACGCGTGTGGCGCCTCCGTAGGTTTTGGGAAAGAGTTAGTCGCGGCGAGGAGCGAGACAGTGCTTGGTAAGTCAGTGATATCAACTTCTATGAGGTGAATCGTTGTAAGGCTGCGTGTGCAATCATACATGAAGGACCACTATAGTTCGGTTCTGTATTGGTCACAGTTCTGGCAGGGAGACGTCAGCGGTAGTAGTGACTTTCGTCCTGTCGGCAGGATTACTTGTATGATACATTATGTACGATGTGGTGATGTTACAAAATCGACGAACTCCGTTATCAGTACTGGGCCATGTGGGCGATCGGCGAGCCCTCATGAGTGGTATCTTTCTATCATGCAGGGTTATGCACAAAGTCCCTTTGCTCAGGCAGTGCGAAACCTGAAACCATCCCAATCATCATCTTCTTCGTCGTTGTCCTCATCGTCATCCTCAACCTTCTCTTCAATAGCTGGCGTGTCCAGATTCTCTTTACCCAAGCCTGTAGGTTTTTCAGTGCCATTTTGTTGGCTGAAGCTTTCACCACGTTTCCGCAGGGCTTCCCTCTTGTCCTTTAACCGCTTCACGCGAGCTTCGAGCTCTTCCATTTCTTCAAACTCCTCTTCAAGCGCACGGGTTGCTTCCTCCTTTTCGTCTTCGAGATCGACATCAGCTTGAGCGCGTCGCTTCTCGGCCTCCTCCTCCTTCTGGGCATCGGCGGCGGCAGCTTCCTCTGCCGTCATGGCTGGGGCTGATATAGTCGCGTCTTCATCGTATGTGGCTGTTGTAGCAGCAATGTCGGCCTCGAAGGCTGCCCATTCTGCTTCATCAACCGTTATTGCTGCGGCAGATGTAAGGCGCTCGCCTGTAGTCAGACTACTGGCTTGGCGTGAGGGGAGCGATGCAGTTGCAGATTGTGAGGCCAGGTTATTAAGCTGACCTCCAGGGGTAGAAGCGGAAGAGCCATCTCGATGGGCTGGTGTTGCTGGTCTCGATGGGATTTGGATCTCAACCCCTTGTGACGGTGTAGCCGACGTCCTCCTAGTCAATCGAGGTGGTGTCAAAGTCTGATCCTTGTTATCTCCATCTCCATCTCCATCTCTATCCACTCCATTGGCCTTATTTCGTTTCCGCCTGCCATCGTCCATTTCGACATCTCCGTCTTTATCGTCGATAGCCTCCTCGTTATCGTCGTGTTTCCGTTTTTGCGAAGTCTGTTGTTGTGGAGCTCGAGCGTTGGACGATGTCGCTGTTTGAGCTTTTATTAAACGAGTTTTGTGCGCTTCTCCTCGGACATGTGAGTCCCATAACGATTCGGTCTTGATGTGCTCGTGGCAGAGGGTGCATAGAAGTTTGCCCGCATCAGAATAGGCGGCATATGGGTGTTCGATACGGCGAGCGGCGCGCTGTTGCCGCAAAAGAGAGCGTACGTCGGACATGGAAGTAGATGAAGATGAAGAGCTGTGATTCGTGACGTAGAAGGAGTGTGGTAGCTGAAGAATACCACAGGTAGATAGAGCAAGGTGTAGAAGTATATGAGCTGGTTATAATTCGCGATTCCAATTGGGCTCAGGAGATCAAGAGAAGCTGCCTCATAAGAAAGAGGACTAGAGAGAAAAGACGAAGGTCGGAAAAGAAAAGAAAGAAATTCGTAGTGCTATGACGTTGGATGGTAGAGATTCAAGGGCGTCAAAGGGTAGCAAAGAGGTGTGAGGTGAGTAACCGCCGACGATTAACCGGCGCAAACCGATCTTCACCTGATTTCAGTGAGAGGAAGTCTACCTTTATCTAATCTTGTCATTGACTGTTGGCGGTATCATCTTCGACGGTCACACGGCACGACACGGCACAACCCTAAGTGATATTTACCTTCTCAAATCCATTGAGACTTGCTGCATTAATACATACCTACATAGGTAGCCAAGTTCCCAAAAGCTTTGACCGCAGTTGCATCTACGTGGATTCCAACCATCCCACCAGAGTCTCACCCCCCCCACCAGGAAACGTCCACTTCAAGGGACCGCATACCATCCTTGTCTTGCTCTGTCTTTTGAGTCGCCTTCTTGACGCGGCGTCTTATTTTCTACTCATACAATTGCCTACGATATTGCTTTATTAGGGGATCCTTCTTCAAGAGCTGAACGATGGCCGAACAACAGCAAGAGGGCCATTCGCTCTCATCCATGTTCCCCAATCCGCCACCCTTTTGGCAAGACTTTACAACAGATAAGATTTCTCGGATTCAAGAACTAAGGACTTCATACATCGCGGAGCATGGTGGCGATCCTTTGACAGTCCGCGTGCCTGGTATTCCCGAAGATCTCGTCAATCTGCAACCTCCGGCTGAGCCAGCCGATGGACGCTGGCGTGTATTTGGCGATCAGTACATGGTAGGTTAGGCGATCGCGATTATTCTTACAAGATGGCTGGCTAAGTGAGGATGTAGCTGGACGACAAGCTTCCAACTCTCGAAGACCAAGGGATTACCAATCTTCCCTCATCATCACAGCCCGAGTCCAAGGATGCTAAGCGCTTTGATCGGGCCTTTGAGCTCAAACGGCTTGCTAAATCGCTTCTATTAAACTTTCTCGAGCTCTCTGGGACATTATCGCATAATCCATCGCACGCCGAAGCAAAAGTGCAAGACTTGCGCACACTCTTCATCAACTTTCACCACATCCTCAACGAGTACCGGCCACATCAAGCACGCGAATCAGTCATTGCGCTCATGCAAGAGCACCTAGACCGCACACGGGCTGAGACCATGGCCATACGGATACAGGTGGACAAGGCACGCCGCGTACTCGATGGCTTGGGCAGCCTAAGCGTACCCGATGTGCCCAAGGCTTTAGGACAGAACACCGAGGAGGAAGATTTGGATGCGTTGGCGAAACAAAGAGAAGCAGACGTGTGGGCTGCCACAGATGCCTTATTTACTTGAGGGGGGGGTATTGGAACAAGCATCAGATATTGCCCAAAACGTCACATTATTATCAATGGAGTTGCAAAGATCAACTTTCCGACAAACGAGACAGCCTTCCCACGTTGGGCAGCCATTTCTCTCATCATGTTCTCAGAAATTAGTCCCGAAGGATGATCGCAACTAGAGTTTTGGAGCGAGGCGAATCTCATCGCAAAACCTTATATAATGGACATTTGGAGAGTTTACAAGAAGCAGGATTAACATCAAGATCGAGATGTTTGCGATATGAAGCGAACCTCAACATATATGCGCATACAAGTGCACATGCATCAAGCCAACTTCGGGTTATTAAAAGGCCGTCATAAACTTCGTCTGAGTCGTCGATTCAATATACACTCTTCGGCTGCGCTATGTTTCCCAGCAGCATCGCAACGCAACGCACAAGGGACTATAAAAGCTCAGTTCTCAAATGATAAACCCCCAACATTGCTGCCTCGCAACGCACATCGTTGTTCGAACCCCCTTTACAGGATGGTGCAGGGGATACAGCAGCATTCGTAGTCACCACACTCGATACACTTGGTTTTGGTGCCCGTGGCCTCGGAGGGCTTGATGATGGACTCGGCGATCGAAGTGGCAGCGCTGCCGGGACCGTTGCGATCGTAGAGACATTTGGAGGAACCGCAAGCCATTTTGGAAGATGTTTGGAATTGAAACAGGAGAGCTTAGGACGATCTGCAGTTTAGCTGGGTTAGCCATTGTTCATCTTGGACTTCGATAAGTTGATGCGTGGGAATAGAGAAGAAGAAGAAGAGTATATTTAGGATGACTTACCGATGCGATGACGAGGCCAGTGAGATTTAGGGGTTTGTATAGAAGAATGAAGTTCCAGGTTTCGAACTGCAGCACGAGTTGGAATTGAATTTCAAGCTTGGGCGGTAGCTTGGACCATGCCGACCTATTTTGGGCTACAGCTGTAACATGATTGCGTCACCAATTGGGCCAAAGTGTGGGAGTGTGGGGGTGGATTGTGATTCAACGTGTAGACCCTGGATTTGATCCATCCCTCTTAGCAATATTCCCGAGCTCAGCCTCCAATGAGCCACTGCAATGATGAAGTTTTGACAGAGAATGTATTCCGAGTATGCTACAGAAATCATTAACCTGCCCCTCTTTCTGGAGACGAACTCTGAGGTCGTCTATCAAGATGGCCAGAACTAATGCCATGGCATATCAAGCTGGGTTGCCCGAAGAAGCACTGAATTAATATGCAGTCAAAGTAATAGTTAATAAACAATAAGGTCTCTCAGAGTTAGAGATACCTAGTAGTGTATCATGACTGATAGGAAAATCAGACGTTTCACCAAGGACTGAGATCAAATGACTATGCAGGCGAGTACACTTTCTTATCACTGGCTAAGAGTCCATGCTAATGTTGGTGTAAATTCCGCTTGGATGGGCCCCAAGTGAGGAGAGCGATGGTCCAATTATTGTCTCCTGAGAGAACTTGGTTGGAACGAACGTCATAGATCTATACGATACCAGAACTCAAACTGGCCATGCGGAGTTTGAAGTCTAGAGCATGGCCTGCCTGCGAGAAGTCCAAGTCTATTTTCTAAATAGGTATGCACATTCTTCTTCAGTCGCTAAATGACTTCGACAGCCAACACTCCTTACGTACGATCCAAGTCAAGCATCAGGTGCCCTCCTCTATCTCGCATAATTAAGCACGCTGAACCATGGCCTCACGGTCAGGACCGGTGCCGATGTACTTGATCTGCTCAACTTTAGCAATTGCGGTGCAGGTTAGTGTGCGTGTTTGCTTACCTTGACTCCAACAAACTTCTCGATGTACTGCTGGTGGTCAGTGCCACTGTTCGTTATGCTAGCCCGGGGGGGTATGCTCACCTCGACGTAATCGCGGGCTGCCCTAGGAAGGTCGTAGTAGGTCCTCGCGTTGGTGGTCGGCTTTTGCCAGCCTGGCATCTCGTGGTAAACCACCTCAGCTCGGTTCAGGATGTCAAGATCCGCAGGGTAAGAATCCAGTTCCTTTCCAAATGGTCAGTTTCCACAATCTATCATCATCACCTTGTTGGCATCACTGACCTCTCCATCGATCTTGTAGGCAATGGCGATCTTGATTGTTTCGAAGGTATCCAAAACGTCGAGCTGCAGAGTGTTAGAGCGCTTTGACGCGTGCCACGGGCTTTTTCTACCTTTGTGAGATTCAGGCTGTCGTAGTAATTGATCGAGTTACTGTACTTGACCACAACAAGGTCTGTGTGTGCTTGTCAGCTATGTTCCCTACTACTCGAGGTTTCGAGGTTGTATCTACCAAGCCTGGAAGCGGTCAGTAAGTTTGTCAGCAGGTCAGAGCCATCGTGACAACTCACCATCCACATCGGCGTCTGCGGCCAGTCGACGTTCCCTAGGTAAGTCTTGTCAGCGTGGAAGCTCGAAACCTCCAGGACGCTTGTGGTCTCACCCATTCGCGTCCAATCTCCTGGAGCTTGGTGCCAATCCTAAGTTAATCATTCAGCTTCAAAAGAACCCCAAGATGGTAATCAAGACGCACTCTTCCGTATCCTCGGTCTTAAAGGCCCCGGCCCCGACACGGGTGGTATCTGTTGCTAGTCAGCAGTAGATTATGGCCATAGAGCAATTGACATACAGGCCTTGACCACCCCAACCGTCTCCGTGATATTCTTCGGGTTCAGTGCAAGTCCACCAATAATACCAGCAAGTGTGGTACTTGAGGAAGTGACGAACTGTAGTTGATCATGAATACCAGTGCAAACCAAAAGGTCAAGTTGGCGGAAACTTACTGGATAAGAACCATAATCAACATCTAGCATCAGTGCCTGTTCAATTGGGAACAAGTACAAGCGCCAGGTCCCAGAACCCCTTTCCTTCACAGGAGACTTGACTGATACTGATCTACCAGCGTGGCACGTGGCGCAGAGGTTTGACATGAAGCCATGGGCTCACAAGGCGCATTCCGCGCATGAAACCCTCATCAACTCCACTGGCCACGCTCGACAGCCAAGTAGACGAGTAGAAGTCAGGGCTCCGTATGACTCCCGAATTCTGCCGAGGCGTGAACATATACACAGCTTGTTACAGCGGAGGCTCCTTGTTAGGCACCGCTAGCAAGGTGAAAGCTCAAATGAGCAATATGTCCTACCCCGGGCTAAGAATCTTGCGGGATTAGGAGAGAGGACTGTGAGACCACGGGCACGGTGCTCGTTCCGCCAATACGTCAGTACTACTCGCTTAGTCATAGGATGAGAACCTTACGTTTGCGCCTTCGATCACAATTTTCATGTTGCTCTCCTGTGCGGATTTCATAAAGGCCACGCCGTCCACGACGTACTTACTGAGCGTTTGCCTGTACTCATCGAAACGAGCAAGCTCGGCCTCGATGTCATATTTGAGCAGTTCTCCGAAGCGCTTTTGAAAGCCATTGGCCAAACGTCTTAACTTCTGCTCGAAAACTTCAGGGTTAAAGACATCGGTCATTTTGATGCCAGTTCGCTGGGGAAATTAGCACACAGCCCGTTCCAATATAATGATTATCTCTAACCGCTCTACTTGTCTGGTAGCAGGGACCAATGCCTATGGTGCAAGTCAGACTTCGTTGCTTATATAGCGTTGCTGGCACGACATTGACTGGGATTTTCCACGCCATTGAGATCTGGGAATGTTTGCGATGACGTGACAAAAGCAGAAAGTGATAGTCCATCATAGAGTCCTGGGGTGAGCATACCGCGTCTTGTTGTTCCGATAGCTGCGTCTAGTGTAGACATTAGCTATTATTTCTCAAGGGCAATATCAGAAACTATGGGACTAACCTCCAAGTTCCTCCTCCTCGAGACCATCCACTGCGATGTGCAGGTCCAAGAGAATATTGACCCTATCAGAAACAAGGATCCGATCATGTACCGCAGTCAGGTTCTTCTCAAGCTCCTTGAGCTCGCTAAAGAAACTTGGGCTAGAAGACAGAGTTAGTATTTTTGGCATGTTCGGTCGAAAGCATGAGCCAGGCCAGACGTCAACAAGTTGCTGGTGTGGTAGTCGAGTTAGGAATGGATGGCTATATGAAGGCTTACACATGGAAAACTACGCCCGAACCAATGAAGTTCATGCTGTGGTACTTGTCAACCTCGCTGTTGCCAGCTTGAACGATCAATATTCTCGACTAACCATCTTGGGTTGATCAGCCCAGAGGGCAAGAGGTGAAAGCTGCCTCTACGTTAGCAATTATCCAGTCCCTCCACGTGTGCTGGTTCTCACCTATACGAAACTCCGTTTACACTTGGCACGTATTAGCAACACAATGCATATCAATACATCGATCGATAGAAAGAGTTTGACTAACCGCACGAGATGTCCAGCGTTATGTCCACCCTTGACGTTGATTAGCGGGTATTCGGTTCTGCTTGTATTGTGCTTACCGCGGCTCGGGCACAGAGCTGAGCCTCCTGGCACTGTCCATCAACCAATTTGCCCTTCTGTAGTATGGTTAATGCCTGGGTGTCATCTGTTGTGTTAAGCTCTGCCTGAGTACTCACACCTTCGTCACCTGTGGAAGTCCTGGTCAGTATAATGGCATCGAACCGATATCGGCTGGATGCGGAGGAAGGACACATTCCAGGATAGGGAGAGAAACATACCCCATTGGGCTCCGAGAATGACAGTGATCGCCATGTTGTACAAAAATCAAGTTTGACTGCCGTAGCTACTAATGTACGTGCCGTTGTAGTGTCTGGAGAGAAAGAATAAAGACGTGATCTGGAGGTTCAACAAGTGAATAGCCACGTGATTATGGCGGGGTGCTTGCACCATATCCCCTCCATCTCCATCGCGGTCAGGCACTGGCGGTCCCCAGCCAGAACAACTTGAACATAGGTAGTCCAGATGATAAGATTTGTCTGTGTAAGGCATTGTTGAGTCCTGCATTGTCTTTCATGTATGAGGGATCAACCATACTATGCCCTCGAGTTCGTAGCCAACTTAAGATGCCTACACTCTCCATACGTATCTCGCACCAGATCTGACCAGACCGACCCCCATGGGCTTGATTTGAGGGATGCTTGACGTTACTGATATCTCTGCTATGAATGCTACGAACAGGAGTACGGCACGCTCTTGGGGCCGAGGGGGCTTGGTTCTATAGGTAGAACGTTAGAGGATTATTGCTTTAAAAGCTAGTTTCATATGGAAAGAAATATACTAAGTCTCTAAGCTGGAAAAGGGCAAAGAGAAATGGTGAGCGTGAGCTACCGGGGCGTGTGAACGGCACCCGGGGAACGGTCTGGAACGGAAGCGGAGGTGTCTCCACTTTTACCGAACCGTCATTGACCGCCGACGTCGGCTGCTTCCTATAACGTGGAGCCAGACATGGACCAAGCGGACGATTAAACATCTTTGTGATTAAGCTATTAACCATTACATTAGTATTTCAGTTCTTAGGAACTACGGAATATCAGTTGTTTGATACTACATTTACATCTTCAGGACTCGATTCATAAACGGTACCTAGTGAAAACAAGTGACCTGTGATTTGAGAATATGGGAAACCTGTGTTGCAATTCAACGATGTTCTACCAGTTTGAGATACTTCAGATGTCACAAGCTCCACATCTTCTGTAGGATACCTGCATGTATGTAATTAACTAAAAACGGCTAAATATGGCTCAGGGCTTTGAAACATTCACAATTGATTGGCAAATCAAGGATGAATGTTAGAACACATAGATAGAGAAAGTCATGGTAAGGTACAGGTATGGTAAGGTATATAAAAGAACACTAATCCGCGACTTCCGCTTCTCGAGAGTATCATAAAATCCAATAGCCCATCCCTAACCATACTCTGCGAAAGCATATACATGCCGCCTAGCCCATATGAAGGAAAAAACAAAACCGCCTTGTAGAAGCCTCCCTTGTTCAACTCCTGCACGCCCCTTGCTGGCATCATATATTCTTGTGTGTTACTCTTTTTGTTCCATAACATCATCATGCAGCAGCTCCTCCTGTCTTTTCTGTGGCGCTCTCCTTCTCCAGAAGATTACCAAGATGCTGCAGGTCGTCTCGAGCTTTCGGGTCACGCTCCAGAATCCTCCTTACGACTTCCCACTCCGTGCGGGCCATCTGGTACGCTTGAGGCAAGATGAACTGCACGGTTGGGGATGTTATCCACTGTCCCAGGAGCTCGTGTGCCATGGCCACGCCCGCCTGCTGAGCCTGGTGCCTTTGTGCTTCTGACATCTGTGCTGGCGCAGCCGCAGGTGCCGGTGTTGGAGCTTGTGGTGGCACTGGTGGCCGAGTGTACGGTGGCTGGGGAATTGGCACAGGAGTTGTAGATTGCCATTGGCCCGGTGATGATTGCTGAGGGAAGCCTCCTTGAAACCCTCCCTGAGGGGCCTGGGGGGTTGCGGGAGAAAATGCCGGGCCCGCGGACGCTGTTGAGTTGCTTCTCTGAGCATGCGCTGCAGGCACTGGTGTACCCAGGGCTTTGGCATCTTGTTGATTGGCTGTACCATCCTTCACATGTTTGAGCTGGTCAGGCTCGTTATGATAAACGAACACCGCAAGCAACATTGGTTCCGTTCGAACCTTGGGGATCTTATTATCGACCAGGTTGAGCATAAACTCGGGATAGTTGTCTTCCCCTGCAGGAACTGGTACCAGATATGTATCTCGTACATTACCGATTGTCTTATCTCCAATTACGCCGTACCGCTTCTTGCTGATGAAGTAGTTAAGAAGATTGTGAAACTCAGTATGAGAAAAAGGCGAGAACGGTGAAACTGAAACGACAATGACATCGGTGCTTTTACTGTAACGAAGACTACATAAGTACTCGATAGCACTTTGTTCAGGGATTCGTCCAGCCACCGTCATCCTCTTAGGAATCAACTTAGACCACGGTCCAACTGAAGCAAAGTTGGCACCACCAATATATTTGGCTGTGGCTGGGAAGTCAGCAATCGAGCTCATAGCAAGAGAGCCCTGCCAGATGACATCGGGGTCCTGAGTCTCCTCAGTGGGCGAATAAGGAGGTGACTCGTTCTCATCTTGGAGCATGCGATCTACATCGGGATCCACGCCCGGTCCATTGGCTCCGGTTACCAGAGCCGAAGGCCGCCTATTCTGAGTTGTAGTGGGAGACTTGACGCTGGAGAACACTTCATTGATGTCGAATTCGGGATGACTTGGCGATCGCTGCTCATCGTCCTGCCGCTGTGGGTGTGAAGCCAGGTCCGCCTTGTCGCCTCCTGTAGGTTCCTTCTTAACGGCCTGAGGCTCTGGTCGATGAGGGGGTCCTGGTGGGAGGGGCACAGCAGAGTCGTTGACAAATGTTTCGTCGTCAACGACCTCTTCGCCCTTATGTGTTCGTCGAACGCGAGGCCCTGTCTCAGAAGTATAGAGGATGGACTGTTTCTCAGCCTTGGCTTTCATCTCGGCAGTCTGCTTCTTCATTTCCGACGAGGCAAGCTGCTCTGATGTCATAGTAGCCAGAGCTGCGGGGGATAGAGTCTTATGGACAAGTCCATGACACAACTCCGGATTGTTCTTCAGGTTGAAAGTCAGTGACTTGATTTGCTGGTTGTATTCTTTCTGTCCCTTGGTCACAGGGTAAGAATCATAAACAGCGCGCTCAATCTGGAGCGAGAAAGTCTCGGTCATAGACTCAACCGTGCTGCCCTCTTCCAGGTCCAGTTCGCCCTGCTTCTGCATCAATGTCAAAACATGGCCGATGGACTTGCTCATAGCTTTAGCGGGGCCAGTCCGAGGACCGGGCAGATCTGGTATCGACTTGGCGAGGTCATCAGGTGGTGTATAGGAGACAGGAACAGGAGTTGCACCGTTCTCTGATATACGACGAACCTTGGCAGACTACACATTGTATTAGCTAAGCATTTAGGGAAAGGGGAGTCTGTAAATCGTACCTTGCCATCGGCGTCATGGGACTCTTCGCGGGCTTTTCGCTTCCCTGTTTTTGTTTCTTTCTTATCTTTGGTTGCGTCCGGAACAGGCACAGGGGAAGACTTGGCTTTGGTCTTATCTTCCTCCTTGGTCTCGCTGTGACGCTTGCCTTTGCCTTTTCGTCCGCCACGCTTCTTCTTCTTGGACTCCTCCTCATGTGCTTTGCGCCGAGCTTCCCAAGGTTTCTCTCCCTTAGCTATGCCATCGAGGAGCTCCTTGTGATCGTCTGGCCTGCATTGCTCACACCAGTAATGCTCAGGGATCTCATCATCGAATGAGCTTACCCCAACACAAACGTTGTGCTGCCATGCGCCGCAGGTTTCGCAAGCGATCCAGGCTTCACCGGAATCTTCATCTTGTTCGGTGGCGCCGCATACACAGCGGATCAGTTCGTCTTCCTCTTCTTCCTCTTGCTCTTGCTGCTGTTCCTGTTCCTGTTCTTGTTCTTGCTCCTTGGCTTTCTTGGTCTTCTTAGTCTGTCGCTTTTTGGGCACGGCCGCAGGTTCAAGTTCGTCGAATGATTTGGTATGCTGACCTTTTGTGGCGCGTACCGATCGACGAGGTTCCGCTTCGCCTGAAATGTTGCTGTTAGTTGGTGCTGCAGAATGCGTGGTGTCGCGGTGTCGGTCGCGCTTTGGGGGAGCTGTGTCTTGAACGAGCTGGGATTGCTTCGGGGACTTTGCGAGTCTTTGTCGCTTACCGGACATGATTAAGAACGTGCGAATGGCTGTGGTGTGGTGTTTTGGATGAAGCGACGCGTGCCGATGTTGAGCGGCGTTTGGTGGCGTGGCAGGTGTTGGGAGGGATTTCTACTGTTGCAACGAAGCGCAGGATGGTGTGCGCCCTTAGACAGGCATTGAGGTAATTACGTGGGAAATAATTGAGAGTCACGACTATGTCAAGAACAGATTCAGGTTCTTCCCAGCTGATCCACGCGCAGATGCTTGTCTTTCAAATCTCTAACCGTGTTGGCGCAAAGAGGTGCCCTCACTAGCACAGGCTCTCAGGTGGAATGTGGCCTGCGCCTAAAGGATAAGAGTATGTTTCGCTGTAATTCGAAAATGGTGAATGCGATAAAAGTGGTAATGTCTTGAGGCAACCTCACGATCTGCGTGAGAGGTGCGCGACGGTTTTGCGATAGTGGAGATCCAGTATCAGTAGAATGCGATAGGTCGCGTGCCGTGGTTGGAATGACGCGCGCAGTTGAGAATCAATGTTCAGGGGAGTATTTTAGGATGTCCCGTGAAATAAATTCAAGCAGCTGTAGTCTCTCGGAGCTGGTTGGGGAGGATGGTACTGGTGAAATGATGATGTAGAGGAGAAGAGTCACAATCCCGAAACTGGAGGGGGAGGGAGCTATTGCGGAGGTAGAAAAACTAGTAGCTTTCGCCCGGTCACCCATGCCCTGTAGCTGAATTGTGGTGGCAGGTGGCAGGAACTAACCAAGTCAGGAACCTACTGACAATGCGATTGCTTTGCGTGACAATAGAGAGCAAGTATTTGATGCCTGATTGTGGCAGTATGTTTGCCTGATTAACAAGCCATTACGGAGTAGGTAGGTACCTACTAGGTTAGGTACTAAGGTAGTACCTAGGTAGGTCTTTCTACCACCTACAGGTATTTTCCAGTGACTGACTGTATGGGAATAACAAGGTATAGGATTAGTCATGATGCAGGTCAGCCTTGCAGCTTAGGGTCTAAGTCGATTGGCTCGACTTTACCCCCCATTCTACAACCTGAGGCAACATTCTTCAGCCTTGGTGTCAAGCAGCTCACCAGCAGAAAGCTAACGCGGCGCGGCGGCCTAGAGCTCCGTTGCAGGTAACGACGTAAACGCATCCACAGCCTCAACACCATCACCATCACAACGGCTCTCTGTTACTTTCGACCTGCTTTTTAGTTGCTTCAGAGAGGCTAACCGCATTCTTCATCTCTCTTATCTCGTAATCACAACGAATCCATCATGTCTCGCCGTTACGATTCCCGAGTACGTTGGCCCTTGAAGCTCCAGTACCTTGAAGCTCTCCCACCAAGCTAACCGGCTTCTATAGACAACCATCTTCTCACCAGAGGGCCGTCTGTACCAGGTCGAATATGCTCTAGAAGCCATCTCACACGCAGGTACAGCCATTGGCATCCTAGCAAAGGATGGTATCGTTTTAGCTGCCGAGCGAAAGGTCACCTCGAAGCTGTTGGAGCAAGACACCTCCGCCGAGAAGCTCTACATCTTGAATGAGTGCGCAAACCTTCCATTGTGTACCTGCTAGGCTGAGGGTTGTTTATTAACAATACTTTCGTTTAGCAACATGATTTGCGCCGTCGCTGGCATGACCGCCGATGCCAACATCCTTATCAACTACGCCCGACAAGCGGCTCAGCGATACCTCCTCACTTACAACGAAGACATTCCTTGCGAACAGCTTGTGCGTCGACTTTGCGATCTTAAGCAGGGATACACCCAACACGGTGGTCTACGACCCTTCGGTGTGTCTTTCATCTACGCCGGTTGGGATCCTCGTCGACAATTCCAGCTCTATCTCAGCAACCCCTCTGGCAACTACGGTGGCTGGAAGGCTACAAGTGCGGGTGCCAACAACGCAAGCGCACAGAGTCTTCTCAAGCAGGATTACAAGGAAGACTGCACTCTGAAGGAGGCTTGCGGCATGGCGGTCAAGGTTCTCAGCAAGACGATGGATTCTACCAAGCTGAGCAGCGAGAAGAGTACGTCGTGTCTATGAATATCTACCAGAGCTCCCGCTAACATCACTCCCAGTTGAATTCGCGACAGTAGGACAGACCGAGGACGGCAAGATCTACCACCGCCTCTGGAGTGCTGACGAAATTACGGCGTTGTTGAAGGAGCATGACCTGGCGAAGAACGAGGAGACAGAGGAAAAGTAAGCAACAAGGCTATAGATTCTTGATAGATGGGGAGAGGAATGTGGGGCCACTCTTATCTGCCCCTGTACAATAATATCATGAAATGACCACAAACGAGACTTATCCAACTCCTGGCTTGACCAAGTCTAAAAGTGCTGTCGAACACATGATGCTTCGGTGAAAGAGTACTGCAATGCAGGCAAAGCCAGAGCATCTCGGACAAGCATGCAAACTATTCCTAGTCCCCAATATCAGCGTCGCGAACCTCTCAAGTTTTCCATCTCGAATCCTACATCTGTCCCTCTTGCTGCCTCCTCATCATCCGTGATTCGTTGCCATCCCGGCTGAGTATCAACTCCTGGTCGTGGATAAGGCTCGTCGCATTTCGTGCTCGAGAGGCGAGGAAAGTGCCGCCTGTAGCTCCAATACGCAATGCTCATGCCCAGAGCTGAGCCTACACAGACATCGTAGACGTCGTGGCGATAATCCTCGCATCTCGATATAGCGACTAGACCAGCACCGATGAGTGGCAGCAGGCAGACCAACGCGCGGCTTAGATCACGACCGCCAGCCGAGTAACGAAACACGTGAAGTTGGCCGGCGAGGAAGAGGCTGAGAAAACCAAGGCCAGCGAATGAGAAGGATGAGTGGCCAGAAGGGAATGATCGCCAGCCCTCTTGCAGTATGTGGCCATCTTCTGCCGTGCAGACATCAATGGTAACAAGGGTGTTGGCCTTTGTGCCGATTGCGGGCTTGCAACGGTCTAGCAGATCAGGACGAGGCCTGCCAACAGCGTTCTTGATGATGTCAGTGATGAAGGATGTGAGTACAATAGAGATAAGGAACGAGAGGTAAGTGACTTCATGCTTGGCCGCTGATGACCTTGCGATTATGTTGTAAGCGATTAAAACTCCCAGCGGTATGAAAAGGGCGTATACGAAGTTCATAACTGGTAGTCTTTGTTAAGTCCAGTCACAGAAGCTGAGGTTGATGTTTGAGACATACAGACAGGGACACGCTCGTGAACCGCAAAGGGATACGAGATCTGCAGATCGTTTATGAAGAACATGCGATGAAATGGGTTGACGAAGAGGACCGTCTGTAAACCTGTCAACCATTATTCTGAGTTCCCATTGACGATATAGTACAGACCAAGATCCAGCCTGTTAAGAGGAACAGGAAGCCGACATAATCAGGCGCGTGAGTTGTCTGTTGTATGTCATGAGTAAAACACCAAATAGGTAACGATTTGCGAGTCACTATACCTTCCAATATCTCCTCAAAAATGAGATTGGCCCGCCGGATGAGCTATAGCTATGAGCTGGAGCCATGATTGATGACGATGGTGGAAATCAGGTTTGACGGGCGGAGGCGTCGGAACATAGGTAGGCAGATTGCAGTGTCGCAACAATTGGAAATGCAGTTTTTCCTTATCGGCAAACGAGAGGGCGTTTGTATTTGTTACCGAGTCATGTTAAAGAGACGCGGCTCATCAGTTCGGTGCTGTTGAGGAGACGTAACAGGCTCTTGCTGAGGTTGGACATGTTGCCAAATGCGGGAATGAGGGCCCCCTGATATTCCGCTGGTTTTCTGGGGCCATACAGTCAGTACCTACCTATCAATGAGAGAATGCAGATGACAAGTCACTGATGTACACCAACAGTATGCTGCCAGCGTTTGTTATTAGTTCTCAGGAGACTAAGAGTCAGGACTAAATGGTTACAATGAATTGTCAAACTTTTCAGACCCAACCTCAGCATGAACACCGTTGTTTTGTCTAGGTACTCATTGCAAAAGATACCCTCGACGCCGTAGCACTCTACACGCAGAAACGGTGTTGAGGGACATAACAGACCAATATCTACCCATTTTTGTATCCAACACAATAATACCAACCAATGTTTTAAACATGGATTTTCATCTCCAACGTTGAAGTGAAGAGAGGTTGATATACTGATCTCAGATGGAGTTGCCCAGTTACAGGGTAGGTAAGGTCAAATCACCATCCACTATTTCTTAGGCCCAAGCTCTTTCGGATTTCTTCTGTGACGGCTGACGATCAGGAAACTTCGTTGCTATCCATCGGCCATAACAGCTTTTCAACAAGACAACTCCTACCGATGAAATATCGACAATCGGAAACCTAGAGCATCTGCCTGCGCGAACCTATTGCTTCCGAAGCGCCATCTCAGGAATAGCTTCTGAATGTACAACCTGATGTCATAGTTTGCGACGCGACGAAGCGAGATGCTCAAATCGACACACACACCATCGGCAGCCGCTTTGGCACCGCTCCCGCCAGGATGGAGCGAGCACACCGCACCGACTGGACATACATACTATTACAACGCTGAAACAAAAGAATCAACATACAAGCGTCCAGGAGCCCAGCCGCCTCCACAGCCAGCGCAACCACCAGCTCCCGCATATCCTGGTTATGGCTCAATACCATACTTAGCCGATCCCAACGTTGCTAATGCTTATATGGCGCAATTCAATCAAGATAATAATGGGCAAAGGTATAATAATAGTTCACGAGGTGGGCATGGAGGAGGCCGTGGAGGCTTCGAAGGTCGACCGCGTCCACAGCCTGTTGATAAGCCGAGGAAAAAGGAGCCGATCCCAGGTTGTGAACCATGGATTCTCGTATATACTAAGTACTCGAGGCGCTTCGTATACAACCCTATTAAGAATGCCAGCTACTGGCGCATACCGGAGAAGTTGATGCCAGCCATTTTGGAGCTTGACAAGGCCCGGCTGCGACAGAAAGCAACAGGAGAGAGCCAAGGAAAGGAGAACAAACAAGATGAAAAGAAACCAGAGCAAGCAATACCGCAAAAGAAGGACGCCCCAGTGGCAGGGTTGGACGACGATAGCGAATATGAAGAGGTCGAGGTGACGGATGACGAAGGGGATGATGAAGGCGATGGAGAACATCCCTCCAAACGGCAACGGACTGCAGATCCTGGTGCAGACGAAGACGTCCCCATGGAATTCACAGAAGCTGATTTTGCAGCTCAATTGCAGGCCATGGGAGACGATTACGGCCTTGAACCAGGCGACTACGACGACGGAAACGCTGAAGAATGGCCTGAAGGTGCCGAGGGAGTGCCTCTATCCGTAGACGACGCGAAATACCTGTTTAAGGATCTCTTGAACGACTTCAACATCAACCCATACAGTCCGTGGGAGAAACTCCTGGAGGAAGGCAAAATCATTGATGACTTGCGATATACAGCACTCAGCACCACGAAAGCACGTCGGGATTGCTGGGACGAGTGGACGCGTGAGAAGATCGCGGAGTTGAAGGAGCAACGAGCCAGGCAGGAAAAGCGGGATCCTCGTATTGCTTACATGGCATTCCTGCAAGAAAAGGCGACGCCGAAGCTGTACTGGCCCGAATTCAAGAGAAAATACAAGAAAGAGGACGTCATGAAAGATCACAAGATCACCGACAAGGATCGTGAGAAGGCATACCGAGAACATATTGGTCGCCTCAAAATGCCCCAGTCCAAACTCAAGTCCGATCTTACTGCCCTGCTCAAGGCCCAGCCGGTGCACTTACTAAACAACAAGTCGCTATCTACCGGCTTACCCGACCCGGTCCTCACCGACATTCGCTTCATATCCCTCGAGCCCAAGATCCGCGATCCTCTGATCGAGGCTTACGTGAGCAATCTGCCTCCCCCACCAGAGGACCTAGATGCAGCCAAGGACGACGAAGAGCAGCGAAAGCAGCGCGAGTCACGCGAGAAGCGTGAGAAAGCACTGGAGGAGAGAAACCGTGTGGTGGAGGAACAGAAAAAGAAGCGCGATCGAGAAGTGGCGGCTAGTAAAGCCCGATTGAGAGATGAAGAAAGGGAGTTGGAGATGGCCATGAAGGTAGGAAAGCAAGGATTGCAGAGCCAGCTGGCCAGCATGAAGGTTGCAGAAAAGGAACCATGATACCGGGGGAAAAAAGATCTTGTATCTGCATACACATCTATCTAGTATTCTAATTCTAGCGACTAGCCGTGATCGGTTTGTGTCTATAGGCAATCACAGTCCATACATGAAAGTCAACTTCTTGTCTGCGTATCGGCGGTCGTTGAGTCTCTCACTCTCGATCTCCTCTGGCGACATGGTGCTTACTATCGCCTGCTTGCGTTTGTTGACCGCTGCAAGCATGAATCGATAAGACAAATATCCGATCAAGGCAATGGCAAGGAAACCCAGCGTGACATAAAATGGAAATCTGTAATGGGGCTTGTATCGCTGTCGGTACAACTGCGCCCCGATCACGCCTCCGAGGTTACCGAAACCATTGACGCCAAGCACAAGAGCTCGCTTGCCAGGCTCAGGCGTGTTGCCACTGAGCCATGCCATAGTGAGAGGAGCCGAAATGTATACACCAGATAGGAGCACACAAAGTGAAACGTACTGCCCAGTGCTCGAGGAGATTGTAACGGTAAGGATCAGGCCGATGATACCAATGACCAAGCCACCCAAGATGTGATATCCCCGTTCCTTGTAGTGATCCGAACTCAGAGCAAAGGCGTAGAGGCCAAGAGCACCACAGACGAAGGGCGGAACTGTCATCTAGATCGCTCCCAGTCAGTCAGGCCCAGTTGAGGCTAAGATGAAGTAAAACATACCAGGTTGGCAAGGATAGACTCATAACCCAGCCCCTGAACAACAAGGGGCAGGAAAACCGAGAATGCACCGCTGGGGACACTTGCGCAAATGTTGAGTAGAAGGACAGTCCACAGCTTCCAGTCTTTCATCGTTTCCACGAAATCTCTCTTGCTCAAGCGATTCTCTTCGATACCATCTTCGCTGTACTCATGCTGTACGAAATCGGCGTTGTCTTGTTTCATGCGTTCAACAGCAAACTCTCGTTCATCTGGTCGAAGAAACCATGCAGAGCCAGGGCCTTTGGGTAGCCACAGCCAAGCAATGATAGCAAAGAAGCATGTCAGGGCTCCCTCGATGAGGAAGAGATATTGCCAGTTCTTGAGGCCACCACCACGGAGATGGAAAATGCCATATGCTTGAAGGGGTAAGTAATTAGCCTGCAGAATTGTTACAGCCAGAACTCACAGATTGAGCCTGAGAAGGCTCCGGCAATGGCATACTGTCCGTAGAATAGAGCGAGTCTAACACAGAAGTCGTAACGAGGATAGAAGAATGACAAATATGCAACGGCTGTGGGGTAGAAGCCCGCTTCAAAGGCGCCAATGAGCAAACGTGTGGCGATGAGTGCCCCTAGTGCAAGGTCAGAAGAGAGTTGACTAGATGTGGGAGCGAACGGAAGGGCTACAGACCACGTCCTTTGATGAAAGCTTGACCAATTGTCACTGCACCCCAGCCAAACTATAGAATGTGTCAGTAACTTCCCGCTCTTAGTCGTGGTACCATCTAATTACCATTAAAAAGGGGATCCAATGCTTAGCACCAATATAACGGCCAGCTGCGGCAGAGACGGGCTGCAAGACAACAAAAGTGACGAAGAATAGAGAGACCGCTTCATTCAAATCATCAGGCTCAGCCCCTATGTCCGTGGTAAAAC
Organism: Fusarium proliferatum ET1; assembly: GCF_900067095.1. Taxonomy (NCBI): domain Eukaryota; kingdom Fungi; phylum Ascomycota; class Sordariomycetes; order Hypocreales; family Nectriaceae; genus Fusarium; species Fusarium proliferatum. Next base: position 2,700,101 of record NW_022194791.1, read on the forward strand.
CTGATAACAAGCTGTTAGAAACTGATTGAGCACGTACAAGGGGTAGAGGACTAGGAGATATTGTTTACCTTGGGTTTCGGCATTACCAACATTGCCACGATCTAAACCATTAAAAAGATACAGAAGTGAAAGAAGCGGAAGCAACGCAAAATCGAGCTTCTGATTGAGGGCCCGACTTCTCTCTTTGTTCTGCTCGACTGAGTAGGCAGTGGGATGACTCGATGGAGTCTTGCTCGACTTGGTCGGCTGGAGGGCTTCCCGATCCGACATGACTGCTTCTGGTTCAGTTATAGATGTAAATATGTTTTTTTCTCCTGAAAGATGAGGAGACAGGCAAATTCCTTATGATATACTGTAGATATTACGAGCAGTGCACTGGCGTCGTTGCTGGGTTCATATAGGCAAGCGTTTGGCAGGCAACTCTCGCTTGCACAGGTTTCTCAAACATACACACTTGGAGGCTCTTGATGATATCTCCGCATATATTCCTAAGGCCCAGGGATTAATTGGGGGTCGGACCAATGATTCGACTTTCAGCTGTTGTCCCAAGAATCTGGTAAGCGTGATCCATGTGTAGGCCCGATCCGGACATCATTCTGTTTGTCACGGTCGTATATAAATCAAGGCTTGCTGTTGGCCTATCATGAAGTAAGAATCTGACAGCAGACCAGACGCTCGGGATTGAGGCTGACAGGAAGTGCCTCGAATAGGCAGATGCTCAGCGCCACTACTGTAACCTCGATCAAGGTTGCCTGAGCGTCGGGACACAAACTGACCGCATCTTTAGCTCGTAGAAAGCACGTTAAACGTGGTGGATGGCTGTATTGGGGTCGAAAAGTAGCGGGAATCGAGCTAAGGAGGTCCATCCTGACTCATTACCAAGGAGCGGGTACTCATAGAACGAATCGACAAGTGCCTCCACAATTACGCGCAAACCAGGGAAGTAATTCCAAGTTTGCCGCGATGAGCAAATCATGTTGCTGATGATCAAGTTCGTTAAGTCGTGGGCTGTGTCGTTAGGGCTGTAAGGCTGACATATACCCCAGAATCCAGGATCCTTCGCGCTGCTTACTGAGAACGTGTTGTTCCACACTTGGCGTTATGTCGATACGCCTTGATTGCAACAAGGGCTTATGGGTGGCTTGAATGAACGTTCTAGAATAACGCCTCAAGCAAAAGGGGTTACAATATTCTCATGTCGAACGTTGGTCCCTCTGGTGAGCTGAAGTAAAGTTTCCAATGTCTGAAACAGGCACTTCAAGTGAGTGGCAAGATGCACATCCGCTATCCCATTGATGGCGATTGAGGAACCTCCCCAATAACAGATACACCGGGCAGGAGGGCTTGCATGAGGAATCAAAACCTCCAACTGGGCAGACGATGTAAGACAACCCCCCACAACTATACTGATTCAGTCATAATTAGATGTTGTGATCCTGAGCCTCCGTCAGACGTTCCAAGGCACCCAGAGGCACCAAGATGCCATATGCTAATGCTATTGGTTGTGTCGTGAAAAAGGTAATGTAACTCTCCAGATTGTCGGGGTTAAGGACCTTGATACATATCGTCTCACTCGGATTTTGGCATCAGAGATTGGTAAAATATTGGTCAGCCTTTTTCTCGACTTCCTGGGCATAGTTTGATATTCCCGCACGACCGGTGACGCCGTCCTCAGTGATGTAGTGATCGATCAAATCGGGTGACACCCACTCGAAGTACACGTTTTTGACAGTGACCAGAGAGTGGGGAACCTCCCTCACAGCTGAGCTGAGGTCTCCCCAAGCTTGCATAACCTCGCATGAATCGTTTTCCTCCTGACCTGGCGGTGCAAAAGGGAGTACCTTCTCTTTCTCTGACAAAACGACAATCTTGGCTTTTAGAGACACGTACTTGGCTGTCAGAACAGCAGGCAGAGAACCGATTTTGTTGCTAACCGCGGCTGTTTTGTCGATCAGGTCCGCTCCGATGAGCACAATATCTATGTCCTTCGCTGCGATGCCAACACTTGCGTCAGTGTGGATTATCAAGCGGCTCCTAGCCTTGGAATTGTTGGCACATGAAGCAATTGACTGTGCCATCTTGACACCTTCGAAGAGTGGTCGGGATTCGAGCACATGAACCTCCACAGGTCGCGAAGTATTTCCCATAACGTGAGTGATGGCCGAGGTGATAGTTGAGCTAGAGGAGAGGGTAAGGATCTTGAGTGGTCCGCCTCCCGACAGATGCTGCTCTATGAAAGTCTGGAACATCGCGCCAGTTCTTGAAGTGGTATTCTGTCGGTCGCGGGCGTAATCCCCCAAGGCTCTGACGATATTATCGATCGAGCTCTTATCTAGTGGGCCGCGGGGTGGTATCCCATTCTGAACTATGTCCAGAGCTAATAGAACAACATTCAAGATAGACGCGCCCATACTTTCTCGCCCGTTCTTCCACAGGTGCCATCCCGCAAACCTGATGTTGTTCCACCACTGAACTTGATCAGTGAAATCGACTTTCTTCATAACATCGATATAGGTATCGAGGGCCTTGGTAGCTAGCTGGCGCGCTCCGCTTTCATGATCTTCCTGCAGAGCGACTAAGCCCCGGCTAAGCCTGTTGCCTGCCTCTTGGCCCAAATCAATGTTGAACCATACCCTTCTAAGACTCTCTAGGATGCGCGGAACACCTCCAAAGTCATCGCAGTCGTTGATTGCATCTGGATCGAACCATTCGTACCCCTCATGCTCCCAGTCAATTTTGATGCCAGCCTCACCGCGGCCACCGTCGCTCTCGGATTTGAGAAGGAACCCGAAAGGGTTGACAGTCCACTCTCTCCCAATAGACTCATCAACGAACGAGAATGGTTTGCCCTTCCGAAAAAGGCGTAAAGAGTCATGCGTAAGAGTTGTTTCCTCAGCAAGTTCCCTCCAGGCAGTGGCAATAGGATCCGCGTCAGTGTCATCTACACTTCCAGAAATGCCTGCATATTTGTGCCTTACCTAGTATGTAAGCACGGGTTCACTGATAAGGTAATACACTTTGCTTACTGATATGTGTTTACGTGACCGCTCCGGCGGAAGAGAGCGACCTGGGGTTTCTTGGCCTCACCGTCAGCGGGGAATCTAAAGATGAAGCTCGTCGCGACGTCTTTGTGCTTGAGAGGTGCCATTCGTGACGAAAGACTGCAGATCTTGGACGGTCAAAGATGACAGCGCGAGATCAAGTGCATGCCGTGGGCCGGTTGGGAAGCGAAAAGATGAGACTTTGGGATGCCGAGTAGGATTTTCGTGGGTGAGACAATTGGTACCTTACTACGCATGGGAACCCAAGGGAGGAAGGAAGATTGCGAATACCTTACCTCACCACATGCTTCATCACATGACTGTCACACGTCACTCTCAATTACATCAAGACAAAATGGAAGCGACAGTCATGAATTAAGTTACCAGGAATATCCTTGTCTCTCTTATTTCCATGTTTGAATCCGATCGTGTCCCGCTTGGGCCGATAGTTCGTTTCGCCATTTACCATTAGAGGGCATTTAATTGTCCATCATCAACACTAAAGTCATCGTAACTGCATATCCTACATTCAAATGCCGCTTGACAGTCTCTCAAATATCCAATAAAATTAAAACCTTAAAAGCATCAACTTTTGTTCCATAATAAGAACCCAATGTCAGTCGCCAACTTTTGTTGCTCACGGGGCGCCCAACTCCAACTCAAATGAGATACCCATTGTTGGATTGCCAATCGACATCAATCCACGAAACCAACTCATTATATAGTATGTGCCCTTGATCAACAAGGATAGGTTGCTGAAGTGTCTCTGATGCCAGCTTGTCTGACCATTGCTGTCCCATGTCAACATGTGTTCGATTTGCGATCGGATCGTAGGTTGTCGTAGTCTGTGTCATGTTGACGGAACGTGTCGCAGTGCTCATGTCAACAGGGATAGGGAGACGCTGCACAAGAACGCGAAGATCCCGAAGTACCGTGGCACAGTCCCGACCGTAGTTGCTACCAACTCGACTCTCATCCTCGAACCTCCCAATCACAAAGTCGAGGTCAAGTGAACGAGCCTTTTCACTCCGAGAAGACGGGCACAGATCCTCTACCAGCTGCTGTAACATCAGTACTATGGCAGCGTTGAAAATGAAGTGAAGACCGGCTTGGAGCAGCTTTCGAGGATGATTGACAAGTAGGATCTGTCGAGCGAGCTGAATATTGTGTTCTGCTGATGCTATGCATCGCTTCAGTAGAGGGAGTTGTGGATGTGAACTCAAGGAACACTGCCGCGATACCAGCTTTTCCGCGAATGATTTTTTAACCAAGGCGAAGAAAACAGGGCGGATAGTCAAGATTATTAACTAAAGGACATGTTAGTCTAGCCCCAAAAGACATTGGGAAATGGAGAAATTGCCTGGTTGTAGTGCATGTGCAGCAAGCAAGTGGCTGGATCGTCGCTCAACCCGTTACTTGCGAGTTGTACCGTAGGTGGAAGTTTCAAACACCACTCATCGAGCATACTGATCTCCCCTTCGAGGCTCCTCACAGGTCTTGTGGCTTCTTCTGACGGGGAAATGCGATATGTATTGCACACGATATGGCATGATATCCGAGAAAGCTCGACATGAGCTTTGAGACCATCTGCTGGAGGCATAGACCTATCGAATGGAGTCAGCCAGAGCGAAGGGGCATATAGGAGGGCATACCTACGGAGCATCGCAAGGAAGGGGTAACCGAATTGCGTCGTCCATGATGGTCGGGGGCCTCCCCATGAGACAGCTTAAGTAGCGATCCAGTACGTACAGCGTCCAGAACACGCGTTTGCCACTCTCGTCAAGCCAGCCCCTATGTGCGCCGTGCATGATGCTGATATGCATAGCGTTGCTCACGCAGATATATGCGGCATCACGGCGGTTCATCTCTATCAGGTAGAACCCCATCAATGTCAGCACCGATACTTCGTTGGGCGTAAAGCGTGTAATGTCAAGCGGGTTCCCTAGGAGCATACGGGCCCGGCTGAAGTAGTTCTCGCTGAGATGAGGGTCTATAGAGATATCCTGAGGCGGCATGATCATAGCTTGAGATACCACAGCAAATGCAGTCTGGTAGAAAGCCAAATGACGGCACTTGGCGAGACGCAAGGTTGCCGAGTCTCGTTCCACGGAGGGGATTGTTGGCGTTGAAGAGAGATCCCCCCACCAGTAGATTCCTCCACTTGGCCATTGGCAGTTACCATCTTGGATGAAATAACGAAGCTCGGATAACATTGAGTCCATCTCTGGGGGTGCAGGAAACCATGTCGGGTCAACATCTCGATCATGCAAAGGTCGCGAGTCGTAGGTCTGGTAACGACCAAGACTTGACAAAAACGCGCTTCCGTCAGAACCTGGACGCAGATTTTGATATGCAAGAGGCAGAACTGTAGTCATGAATTCCTTCAAGTAGTCGAGGAAAGTTGCGCCACTCGTCTCACCCAGGAAACGAGCATAGCCGTCAGGGTCATGCAACAGGCGACCCTCAGTTGAGACCAAGTTCTCTTCGTCGTCCTGCCGATTTTGAGGCGTTGCGCCGGGATGTGATAGCTGGATAGAATGTGTTCGAGACAGTCCATAGCTGGGTTCCTGTATTCGAGTACCTGATAGCTGAGCCTGAAGATGAAGATGAGGTGGTTGTTGCTGGAATTGTCGATGTATACTGGGATACTGGAGCTGGGGAAGCTCAGGCGGCACTCGCCCAATATGCGCTGTTGCATCTATCGTTGGCGTTGTCTGTGCCGCTAGACTAACGGCCGATGATCCAATGTCATGGTTAGAGGCGGTCCAACCAAGCAAATCCGAAAGTTCTTGGCGGCTTGCAGAGTCCGGGACGGCGTTTGATACAGCTGCTGGGACAGTGTCTCGAAGAACCCGTTCATAGAGATCGACCTTGTGTTTCAAATCCTCGAGCTCTGAGCGCGTGATGCTGACCTTCTCAACAGGCAGAGGATATATGCAGTCGCGTGAAGAGGATTGGCATTGGCGACACGGGTGCTCACCAGAGCATCTGACTCTTCTCACATTGCAAGCGTTGCACCTTTTCAGCGAGACGTGTGTTAGATAAAGACGTGAGCTGCTTTTATGATGATATGATTTAAGTCAGTGACTTGAGGGGCAAACCTCAGTCAAGCTTGACGTCTGCCGAAACGCAGGAATAATTGAGTATAATTGAAGTGAAATTGATACATCGATAGATGGTACATAAAAGAAGATGGACACAAACAAACCCATTGCAGAACATATCGATTGAATAGCTACAGTAGTGTGGTACTGTAGACGGGTAGACACATGGAAACTAATCAACTTACGCTGTAGCGACACGCTTGCGATGCTCGGGAGCAACCTTGTGCCGGCGGGGATTGACAGGAAGCCGTCGCGGATTATGGGAGGCAGAGAGGGAAGCCCGAGGTCGAGCCGATTGTGGTCCAGTTGCATTTGTAGTTGCAGTTGGGCCAGAGTCGTTGGGCTGCTTCATGGCTTAGTCGTTCGTGAGTTTCCGTTTCCAAGAGGAGAACACTCGTCGTTTACTCTCAGAGACTGAGAACCAGTCAGCCCCTGCCTGCTAAGAACCTACCAAGCAAGTGCTAGGATAGTACAGTACCACTTTAGGGGTCGCCGCTCAGAAGAGATTGCATTGGATGTTGATGTCCCCCACCCGAAAGGATTCTCATAATGTTCAACCGTTAGTGCGGAAATTTGGGAGGGAAGCCGGAATCAGTCAATCAATTATGGAGATTTCATATCGCCAAAAAATATATCACCTCGACCTGGATCGCCTCGCTTGCGGCACGGTTCGTTGAACCCTGCAGACTATGTATTTCGACTGTTGCGCTCCGCTCTGCTCTGCTCTGCTCCGCTCTGCCTACGGCAATGGCCCGAGCAACAAGGCCTGCACAGACTCGAACTCTGATTTTAAAGTTCGTTCCATTCACGGCAGCTTTTCCCTGCAAAGAAAGACACTCTCAGACCTGTTGGTTGGCATGCACGCTCCGTGTGTGTGTGTCCGATGTATTATCAACGTGCATGCTGACACATGGTTGATCTCTGTTTGAACAACTCCAACGCTAAGCCGAGGTAGTGCTCCTTAACCTGCATGGAATAAGACAGAACAACGTCGCTTGACAAGGGCTTGCAACCTTGTCAGCTTCATCTCGAGACTCGACCGTTGATTGCTTACACAAGCAAAACTCTTTACCTCCTGCACAGAACTCAATAGGGGAACTCATTGAGTGTCAGTAGCAGTGATGTTGTTGGGCTGTGCCCTCGACGCATTCCTACCATCCATGCTTAGACCTTTTTATGCGTGCTAAAAAACGACGACCCTTGTTGTAAAAGATCTTGGCATATATTCTTTGCAGTTTCTTTACATTACTAGTCTGTCTTGCATCTGTGGGCAACCATAGGACGTAGTAGACCAGAAGGGAAGAGAATCTGTTTCTCAGCAAGTGGGTGTGTAGCCAGATGCTGGGATGACCGGCCCGCCTCTGCATGGCATCTCGACAGCGTGAAACTCTTACAACGGTCTTTCCGAAATATGAAATAATGACTCAACATCAGCGAGTCAATTTGTCAATCTCAAGTGAAAGCATGGGGGGCCTCGGAGCATGTTGTAAGAGGCCCGTTCAAGCACAACCATCCAATGTCATGCGCTTCCATACCGTCCTGATAGCTCTGCCTAAAAGATGACATTGCCGGCCGGGCGATTCCCATCGTTATTGCCAATTGCAGAGGCTCACTCCGTTTGGTGTAGCGGAGATACTACGTTTATCGGTCAATAACAACACTTGGTGCAGTGCGGGCCAAGACTTATGAAGTCATCCCGAGTACTGAATCTCACGGCAACTAGCCCACGAGGGAGTATCACTGGAAATCAGAAACACAAAACGGGCAGTCGATAGACTGGCGTTCGTGGAATGGGCGACATGCAGCTTGATGCCGACTTATATCAGGCCGTGTTAAGCCCATCATATTATGCGCAGTACCCCAAGAAGCGGCCCATAACAGTGCATTGAAAATGTGGCAACTGGAATAAGCTTAAGGAGACATACCAAAAATGGAGAGCTGCGACCTCCTGTCAAGAACAGCCTCGATACTGAGATGTGACAATGGATGCATGGACACAGAGAATGGAAATTGGAGATTGTAAATATTTTTTCAATGTCGTGGTGGGGCTCTAAGAAAATCTACAGAACACCAAAAAGGAAAAACTGAAATCCAACTTTTGTCTCCTAATTCGCAGTATGTACTGAAACGATAATGGCGATAACAAATAACAAATAACAGAGGATATAGTAAATTAAAAAAAAAAAAAATGACTTAAGCGGCAAGACTGCTCTTTTCAGTCCAGTCACCTATTTTCGCTGCCCTTGCAAACCCATTACAAACGTAGGTATCCGTTCATTCGTGCTGTCATAAACATTTATTGCTTGAAAATAGATTCAACAATCTCGCCTGAACGAGTGCCCAGGACGGACAGGAGGGTGTCGCTCAGCTAGAGACGAAGTTAGTGTCTGTCGAACATGATCAATTCACAGTGGATCACTTACCCCGTGAGTACCCTCGCAGCAGCCCTGCAGCCAGACGCCAGAGTCGTCGGCAACAGTGCCAGGGGAGAACTTGACTCTGTAATCCCTTCCAACAGCCAGCTTGCGCTCGCCATCTTGTGTCTCGACGTTCCAGCCATTGACACCCTTGGGGGACTCGTTGCGTCCCGACACGGTCTTGGGGAGCATTGTCCATGCGTCCTTGAGCATGTCGACGTGAGCGCTTCGCTTGTAACCGGTGGCAGCAACGATGAGATCAACTTCAAAAGTCTCCTGGTCGACAAAGCCATCGAGAGGGCCATCGTTCACGCGTTGGACCTTGATCTCGAGAGCGTCACCCTTGGTGTCGACGCTGGCAATCTCACGGCCAGCAAGAATTCTGTGAGGCCACTGTGTCTCATCGTCACTGATCTCACGCTTCTGGTCATACATCTTCTCGAAGAGGTGCTCAATGAGCTCCAGGCGAACAACACCGTAGTTGGTAGCGCGAGCCTCAGTCAAAAGAGTCTCACGGGCCTTGACAGATCGAGGCCACAGGTTGTCAATGTACTCGGGGTTGAAGATGGAGTTGACGCTGTCCGTCATCGTCAGCAGAGGTTCCGGGGGTTCCTATGATGGGCAACTGTGCACAACTTACAATGGAGAGTCATCACTGGGGCGAAGGAACTCCTGGCGCATAATGAGGTATGTTTTGGAGTTCGGGTACAGGTTCTGGACGTTGTTGAAGATCTCGGCGGCACTCTGGCCGGCACCGATAACAGCAACACGGTAAGGAGCGTTCTGCTTAGCTAGGATCTGAGGGGCGTAGTTGGCGAATTGAGAAGAGTGCAGGACACGAGGGTGCTTAGCAGGGAGGCTCTTGGGGAGCGAAGGCTGGCCGCCAGCAGCAACAAGAACGTGACGGCTGCGGAAAGATTGGACCTGGCCAGTCTTGCCATTGCGAGCCTGGACGGTAAAAATCTTGACAGGATCGGCCTCCTTGCTCTCGGGGGAGATAGAGAGAACCTCGTTGTTGTAGCTCACAACGTGGTCAAACCAAGAAGAGCACCAGCGAAGGTAGTCCTCGTATTCAGTACGGGCAGGGAGGAAAGTGCTCAAGTTGGTGAAATCAACGAGACGACCCTGACGGTGGAGGTAGTTAAGGAAAGTAAACTCAGATCGGGGGTTGCGAAGAGTGGCCAGATCCTTGATGAAGGAGATTTGCATCTTGGCTCCAGGGAGCAGCATACCGGCGTGCCAAGCGAACTTGGTCTGCTTCTCCAGGAAAAGAACCTTGGGAGCTGCGCCATCAGAGCGAAGCTTCTTGCCCTCGGCGATGGCATCGTGAATAGCGACGGCTACAGCCAAAGATGCGGGGCCGAAGCCAGCACAGATGAGATCAAACTCAGAATCCGCGGGAGCGGACTCGAGATAAGGAGATCTCTCCTTGTGGACTCGGGGTCCATGGCGAGCAGCAGGGGCAGCTCCGTTTCCGTTGCTGTTTCCGTTGGCATGACCGTTGTGGCCGTTAGTAGTACCGTTGGTGCCATTTGTGCCGTTGTGACCGTTGGTGGTACCGTTGGAGACTGGGGTCTCGGAGCCGTTGAATGAAACCTCGCTGTGGGGTGACATGATGACTGATTGCTGTTGAAGAGGGGTATAGGTCTAAACTTTTAATAGAGTCTTTAAATGCAGGCCAAGTTTTATAGCACAAACTTTGTGTCTATGAGATTTGGCGTATTCAAAGTCGTGACGTGTGAGAAACCGGGAAGAGGTCCACCAAGTCAATGGGAGATTGTGAGGAATAGATCCGGTTCGCAGAAGCTCTTATTCCTTCTCGAGAATGAGGTATTGCCCAATCTGGTCAATATGGTGCACAGATTGGAGAAATGATGCAGATGAGCTTCATATAATGGATAAAAGGTTGAATGAAGCTTCCAATGTCCGGATTGTCGTAGAGGCCAAAGTGGCAATATCAGGGTCTAACTCTGAAGAGATATGTTGAAGAGCTTTAGGTAATACCACCGAGGCTTGGGAGAAGCTTCGTCAATGAAGATAGAAAGAACAGAAGAACGGAGTAGTTCCGAAAGACGGGGGAGATATGGCATTTTGTAGTTCGGACGGAGATGGGATCTACAAGCTATTTCCTCGGTCCCATATTGCGTGCCATATTCTTATTCGGAGTCAAACTAAGCTACAGACCCTCAAAAGAAGCAAGCAAGCAAGAAAGTACAGTAGAGTAGAGTACATACAAGCTCACGGCGAAGCTGCAGTCGAGCGAGGTACACTCCATTACATGACGAGACGCCTGCTGGCGCCGGACACGCCTCATTAGGTACATGGAGGAGGCGGATACGAGTACAAGGAGGTTCTCCATGGCTAATACAACCTCGTCAAGCTCGTACGTACATACTTGGGGAGGTACATTTGCGATGGAGCCATGATACATAAAAACCATCCATGATGGAGACACTACTATACTGAGCCGGGAAGAGCACAGCTAGCTAGCCCACTGGAGACTGGGCTTTTGCTCCCAGTGCCGGTCATCCTGGGCTGGGCTGGGCTGGGCTGGGCCGAGCACGGCGGCCAAGCCAAGACGTGGAGCCGCGGTTACCAAGCAAGCAAAAAGCATAGCGAGCGGCAGAATGGAAGCCGGGTCAGGCCAGAAATTCAACAGAACGTGAATGAGAATGGTGACGGAATCCATTGCTGTTAACGTCAGTCAACGTGACTCTGGTTAGTAGGTAGTGAATGAGACCAGGACTAAGCCCAAGCCTAGGCCCTGTAGAGGGTGGGATCGGGAAATGGTGGGGGGTGGGCTAAATGCCCTGCTGTCGAGAAAGCACCAACCTTTTCGAGCTTTAGCTCGGAGGGGTCCTGTAAGCCATTTTGGGCTTCTATTTTTTTATTTTTTTTTTATTTTTTCTTTATTTTCGTGAGTGTTTCAGTTTCTCTGTTGAAGCTTTGCCTCTGTTGGACTTCGTGAATTGGGAGAGCGAGCATAGCACTCATATACCAAACCTGCGATATTCTCATCGTAACTCTCAGGACTCATGTTGACCTCGATCAGCTGAAGCAGCGATCACCATGAGAGCGTTCCAAAGACATAGGCACAGCATGGTTACAGGATTGCCTCATGCAGACCCCGTCTGGGTTGGGTTCTAATGGTTGTGTCAAAACTTCAAAGGCTCTGTCAGCCGCTGCAGGATGGACGACACGATGTAATAGGACGACAGGCTAGGCCAGTCATCGGACTGCAAGGGATGGAAAATGGATGGAAAATGTCGCGCAGTCAATGGCTTTGCGGCCGAATCCTCCACGTCCATGGCCGTGGCGTGCCTCGTGGACCCTCCTCGTGGGACTTCATCAACGCCGTGAAGTTCCGTAGCGCATGAGTGAGCTTCGAGGCGCCGCTGCCCACTCATCATCTCCGAGCAGTATCACATTGGCTTGCGGGTCTAAAGAGAACTCCCCAACTAGCCAACCCGTCGCAAGCCCCCAGCGTGGAGGGACCCTCCAGGGATGCGTGGCGGCGTGGGTTGAGTCCGGCACTCGAGGTTGAATGAGGAAACGATGAGCATCAAATGGGCAGAGGAAAAGGCCATGAGCAAGGGTCGAAGCATGTTAACCGGATACCCATACTCGTGGGTGAAGCTCAAGCAAAGTTTGTTTTTAGTTTATTGACGAGCGATGATGATCAGTCTTGGAACCTTCCTATATGGACGAATGCTGTAAAAGCTTAGGCCTTTCGCGAATGGCGATCGATGTATGTTGACATCTTTAAATCGAGTCTGTGATATGTATGCCAAATTCCTCGGCTTGAGAGGTCCCCTAGTTGGACCTTATCCAGAGTCTGCGGACTCGAACTACTCTTTGACCCATGTTCTCCTCCAAACCTCCGACTTCTACAGTCTTCTACCCGGTGTTTTTCTTCAGCTTCATCTGTACAGGCGGGGTGTTTATGGCCACTTGCGTCTCAAGGCGGTGGCAGGAGGAAGTGGAGGTTCCTGAATTACGAGCAAACTAACCAAGGATCCCCAGTAAAGAAGCGTAAGTATGGACGAATATGATGCGACGTCGGCGATGATCTTTGGTAAAAGATCAGATAAGATAGACATGGCAAAACAGCGACCAAGCTTGGCGAACTCTGCAAAGGTTGACGCCGCTGAGCAAGGATCAGACGGCCTTACTACTGGAAATATGCTTGCCATCCCAGCTGGCGTCACAAAAGGTTGAAGCAGCCGCAGTTCAAAGTCCAGTCCGTTGCTTGCTAACTGGGCCGATGCAGACCCTTGAAGACGCTACGCATTTTTGTTCCGTGGGATCGAGGCATGGGTTCGAAACGTCCAGTCTCGCCTGGGCCGATGACGGCTTTCTGCAGCCCCCATCGCCCAAGCTCTTTCACACCGTTCAGACACGACGTTAATCCCATGGGTTGGGGCAGAGAAAAACTTGACCAGCACAGGCACAGGAACGCACAGAGTGCGGCGAAGAACGGCTTTGGTTTGACGGCGTCCACGCCAGAAGAGCCGATCACTCGAGCCTCGCAATGTCGTTCGACGACAGGGAGGGGCAGTCCCGCAGAGAAGGTGGAAGGTGGATGGCAAAACGCTGATGATTGGAGTGTTGATGGGCGGCGAATACCTTGGGCTCCATTGTGGAGATGAGGGAATTATCTGATGATCTGATAAACCGGATCTGATAAGATCTAATTAGCCAGCTTACAGTAGCGTCGCGCACCAAGCTCGAGTTGACTGGTTACCGACCTCTGAGCGGCCCAGGGGTCTTTTAGCACCAGATGGCCCCTGGTGCTTGTGCTCGCAACCTAACCCCTGTAACAATTATGCTGTGTTTTTCTTCTTGGGGACAGGTACCGACCGAATGAGCACCAGCAAGCGGAGAGCAATTGTGAATGGGAGAAAAATTTTCTTCTCTGGTGAACAGAAGCTTATCCCTGTTGGATCAAGGCACAAGCTTCTTGACCTATAAGCGCAAGCACTTGGCGTTGAACCTCCATCCATTGATGAGCTGTCTAGAGCTGCATTTGCCTAACAGGGTCTACGCTTTTGGGGGATAATCGGGCTAGCGGGTAATAATTTTGCAGAGGTCCATCGATTGACTGATTGATTAGATGCAAATGCGCCGGAGAAGGCTTCTCAGACCGATAACGGTGCTTTCCGATATAGTCCATACAGCTGGGATACGCCGGCATCGATGTTGCAATGACAGAAATCATGGAGAGCAGATATGCAGCCATGGGACGACACGACTCTGGGAATACCCGTAGTATGGCTCGATATGATCGGCAAAACCGTAAGATGATGCCAACTGCGGGTGACGATGTTGCTTTTTCTTCGACCTCTTGGACCCTTGTTTTCGTGATACGTTTCCGTGCTGTGATCTAGAACACCAAGCCAACGCTCCGGCAGTACCTAGTCTGACGGTTGGTTCGCACATCAAAGGATCTCGTACCCGTTTGCGATCCCGTGTCCGAGGGTCCAAGTAGTACCTACAGTAGCCTCCCTCATGTCGTCAAATTATCCCAGCAATCGTCAGTAGAAACCCATGCCATAACCAGACACCTTAAGCGCCTCTGTCACCATGCACGTGGGAGGCAAAGCTTCTTCATGAGAAAAAGCAGAAATTTTCGGGCAAAAGCACTATTCAGCACAGTAAGAGAAGCCGCTTTGCCTTGCCGAGATCAGACTATAGCGATACTATGACAATGCATACTCTAGCTGGAATTTGAACATGGGAATGAATGCACATGAAGCATACGAGGTTCGGTCAAATTCGAATGTTGACTTTGCACAATGAGCGTGTTGAGTTTGCAGGTTTGGTTGACACCATACCTCGTCTTAGCCACCCCTGGACTTGGTCAGGAGCATTACACCTACGTCACAGCTGTTCGAAAAGTTTTTGCCGGCTACCAATGTTTATTAAGGGGGGCTTTTCAACTTCCAGGTCGTGGTCAGGTAGTTTAAAAGATCTTCCAGTTGACGAAATATATTAATAGGACGTTCTTGACTTCCTGGATTACAATCTAAAAACACATATCAATTGGGCGGGCAGGAGTACTGTTTTCTTGCAAGGTATCCGTGAATCCTGGAATAGACCGGAAGTTTTCGAAGCGAGCGACGTTGACCATGTAAGATTACTAGGTACATGGGAGGCCAGGGAAGAGTACATCATTTTCATTTACGTGTACATTAGATTATCTGATTAGATCCGGGATCAAAAGATCGGCGAGCTTTCAGCACTTAATACTTCGTAAACGAAAGCAAGCTGTAGGTGTCGAGGCACTTGGAATTTCTCGATATGCAGTCACATAACAGAGAAAACAGCAACTACATCGTCTCACTCAGAATAAGAATATTTGAACACCAGAGCAGAATTGACGTTGAGATCTGATCTTTGAGAATCTTCATTCAGGGTAGTAAGCTCTGGCCTCCACTTGGATGAATGATGAATGCATTGTCCAATTCGGACGAGCAGTAGTGGTTGGTCATAGCCCACACCCTCCCTTCCATTTCTCCACCTGCACCTTGCATCATCAAACGCCAGGGTCAGAAAATCCACCATCATCACCGCCGTCCGCTTCATCGGGCATCGCATCATCACCCTCAACATTGCCCATTTGCTTCATTAAAGCCGCAACGGGATCAATCACTCCGCCCGTGGCGATTCTGACTCGGCAGCAAGCCTGTCGTTCGTGCTGTGCTCTCGGAGGTAGCCGTCAACCTGCCTGTCACAATCACAGGCAACAATCTGGAAGGTGATATTAACCTGACGGGCCTGGCATTTCTCCATAATCTCGGCTCGGTGTCCGCACTGCTCCTTTCCGCTTTATTCGTTTCAGCGTTGCTCTTCTCCCAGCCCAGTATCCCTTCGGGAATCCGAGCCTGCGCCGACCGAATATGCGTTTTCCCTCCAGTCGGTTTGGGGTTTGCCCTCATGGAGTGCCTCTTTTCCTGCTTCCTATTCCAACTTCGCTCACCTCTGCTTCGTCTGAGCCAGAGGCACAGCTGTTTCCACCTAGTTGTCCCGATCTTTAACCCGTCGCTTCCTCTTACCAGTTGTCACAGCATTTCTCTCATCCAATGCCCTGCGTGGCACATTCACGCTGTGTTGATGGTGTTATCATCTTCACCAACCCAGCATCCATCTCGTAGACAAGGTAAATGACATACATCGTTCTCTTAATCCCGATCAATGCACATGCCATGCCCCTCAAAACCCCTCTCGCTTGCTCTACTCCTCCTCCCACACCGGGAAACATCACTATCTCTGGAAACCTCCCGCGTTGACTAATATCGTTTCACCATCATGGTGTTTTGATCAATGTCATCCCACGTGTTTAACCCTCTCCCGCCATTACCCTTGGGTATTGGAAATGCCCTCCACTTACTTGCTTCGATCCTGCCTGATCTCATCACCCTGTGACTCAACCTGCATGAGTCTACTTCGTCACCATGGGGTTTACAAGATTCGTTGTGGGCGATAGCTTACCGGAAGACGGATACCTGAACTAGCAAGCGTTCAAGCTCCCATGCCATTTATCCAGACGAGTCTATTCTATGACTTAGACAACGCGTCTAGACACTGGTTAGTAGGGTCGAAAGTCACTTATCAAGTTGTGGCTCCCCTTTTATCGCGGGTCGACCCGTCGAGGATCCCTTGTCTGCATAACCAAAAGCAACTCCGATATCGACCCTCAACCCTCAACCCGCATGCCGTCTTTCGGGTTGCTCTTGTCAGCCACAACCTCTACGTTATGCCTAGCTTCGAGAATTCCTCTAGTGCAGTGTCTCACATGCAGCAATTTGTTTTACCTTATAACCGCCATAAGCCTTCACGTAATCATTTGCTAGGCACCCTGGGACCGTTGAACCTTACATCGAGCCTCCTCAGGTGCCAAGAGAAATTAGCCTTTCCTTTTGGGGGCTGGCTTGCCGATCTGATTCGCAGTTATGATCAATCGAGTTACCCAATATGGATCAATGGATTTTGTAATCCATAATGCCCATGAGAATTGTCCCTTGGCAGAAGATTCATCGTCGCTTGAAGTTACATACAAGACTGTGCTCTTGTTGAACCAAGAGCTTAAGCAGGTCTATTGTTGGTGTTCAAGTGAACTTTGTCGTCACGATAACAATACCAAGTTCACATAAACCGAGTCGTGACGCAATCTATTCTGAGCGGCTGCTCGCTCCACTGCTCATTTGACGCCGAAACTCGGGCATCCTGTGAGACATCACGCCGTTTGAATAAAAGCACCACTATCCCACGCACATGCGCCATATCCTGGTGCGGGTTTGGCATAAGACCAACGAGGTTGTCTTGCTCCCCACGCCAGCCACGGCCAGAGGTCCACCATAGATGTGCCCAAAACGGCAATCCAGGTATCTCGGCTCACACCATTGCACTTCAACCCTGACTGCAACACATCATTCATCATGGGTCGCGGTTTTAATCTGCCTGGGGGCATGTCTTGCCAGCCCACCCTTTCAAATAATAGCTGTCTACTACCCACCCACCGACAGCACTCACAGCCGGATCTTACTTGTCCCTGTCATCTTCATGAGCCGCTGAGTAATTACTCGACGCTGACAGGCTGGAATACAACTGCTTCCACACGCCCCCCTTGAACCAGGTGAACCACTTTGTACGACCGTCCACGCCTTGAGCTTGCCTTTGACGAATCATTGCGCCGCCGATTCTAAGACGGCATGCGTCCGTTTGCTTTGCCGTCGTTCCAATTCGCAGCTCCCGTGTTTTGGACCCCGGCTGGCGTGTACATCCTCCGAGACTTGGTTCCGCATGGTCGTGAAGCGATCAAAGCAGCCTGATGTTAGTCCACACAGTTTTAGCTAATAGCATGTTGGCCTGTAATTAATGCCCCAGGGTGAGGCTTTTGGCTGACCAGTGCGTTCCCTAAAAGGGCCATATCTTCTACTCCGAGTGCACACCTTCAACGTCACCGGTATTGTCGTCGGCTCTGATTGTTACCGGCGCCGTTTGCCCATCGAGACTACCCTCCTCATTATCACTATCTATTACCCTGATTGCTCGGCATCGCCGTTGTTCTGACTAACACACTCTCAGACCACCAAACCACCAGAGGTGTAACTGGAGCACTATGGACTTGACAGGACTGTCTATCCTTAATGCTCGGCCATCCAGGCTGCCTGGACCAAACCTCCTACACCATCTGGTGAAGGGGCCGGGCCAACACGTAGCCCTGGATTATATGAGCAACGGTCGGCAATCTACATTGACCTACAACGAGCTTCATGAAGCCGCAGCGTCCATTGCGACTCGCATAACAACAGCATCAGGCAACGTCACTGGACAGTTTGTTGTTCCTGTGCTCATCCACCAATCCTCTCTTCTATACATTTCACTCTTGGCCATCTTAAAGTCCGGAGGGGCTTTCTGTCCTCTCAATATTGATGCGCCGCCTGAACGCGTAAAATTCATTCTTGACGATGTCGCAGCAACAGTGGTTTTGACCACGAAAGAACTGGCATCTGAAATACCCTACGATACCAGTGCAACTATAATCATCGTTGATGAGAATGAAGAATCTCAAAGCCCTTCTCGATCTCCAAGAGTCGAGTTCAAACATAGAGTCCCCCAGCCAGATGATCTAGCCTATGTCATGTATACATCAGGATCAACAGGAACTCCCAAAGGCGTGGGAATTTCGCACGATGCTGCAACGCAAGCTCTTATTGCCCACGATAGACATATTCCACCATTCTCCCGCTTTCTGCAGTTTGCAGCGCCGACATTTGATGTCTCGGTCTTTGAAATATTCTTCCCATTCTTTCGAGGTGCTACTCTAGTGAGTATTCGGCGGGCTGAGATGTTAGACGACCTTCCTGGCATGCTACGCGCTATGAGAGTGGATGCCTGTGAACTCACACCAACAGTTGCTGGAAGCCTGTTGCGCCGAAGAGAAAATGCGCCAGACCTTAAGTTGCTTTTGACAATTGGAGAAATGCTCAACGCCCCAGTAGTTGAGGAATTTGGAGGGGACAATGAAAGGCCGAGCATGCTCTGGGCAATGTATGGTCCAACTGAAGCCACAATCCACTGGTAAGATTCCTGACTACTTCTTAGTAAACATCTAACTCTAACAAAATGTTAGTACTCTTCAAACTGCATTCTCGTCTGATTCCTCCACGGGCAATATTGGCGTACCCCTTGATACAGTATCGTGCTTCATTATCGAGATTCCAGAGTCAGATAGCCACGAGTTTGAAGTTAAAATTCTTCCCCAAGGAGAGGTTGGAGAGTTGGCTGTGGGTGGCTACCAGTTAGCCGCTGGCTACATCAATAGACGGGAGCAAACAAATTCAGTCTTCCTTGATTCACCGTTTGGGCGCATTTATCGTACGGGGGACAAAGCGCGTTTACTTCCAAATGGAAAACTTGAATGCTTCGGTCGATTATCAGATGGTCAAGTGAAGCTCAGGGGACAACGTTTGGAGTTGGGGGAAGTAGAGCAGGCCGTCCTTCGAACCTCAGGATGTCACAGCACCGTGGCAGCGATAGTACAATCTATCCTGATAGTGTTCTGTGCCGTCGACGAAGGAGTGACAGAATTTGCTATTTTGAAGCATTGCAAAGACTGGCTACCGCAGTACATGGTTCCTGGAGAAGTTGTCTTGATGACAGAATTTCCAAGATTACCCAGTGGCAAGGTTGATCGGAAGAGGCTTAAAGCAGAGTACGAACAACGCAAAGCTGACATGTCAGAGAGCATCTTGGACTCCGCGCCGGTCGACACAATGGAATCAGAGCTTCTGGCAGTTGTGTCTCAGAGTTTGAATTTCAAAGTCGATAAGTCGACGTCTCTCGCCTTGGTTGGAATGGATTCCCTCAAAGCAATCAAGTTAGCCTCTGCTCTTCGGGCTTCTGGGTTTGGGATAGACTCAACTGCTCTTATCACAATGAAAACCACGTCTGAAATTATTTCTGCTATCCGAAGGCAGTCGCAACGCGATATAGACAATCCCCAACAACCGTCAACAGATCTTTCATTGGACTTTGAGGATATTGTACGACAAGACGCCAACTTGGCTCAAATTCGTGGCTCAGTCGAGGGCGTCATACCATGCACGCCTCTTCAAGCAGCTATGCTGGCCGAGACTGCACGGAACCCAACAACTTATTGCAACGAGCTTGAGCTTAGTATTCCACTAGGTCATGGCATCGATCGTATATCGGAGACCTTCAGAGAACTTTCACAGCAGAATGCAATTCTGCGTGCGGGGTTTGCAGCTGCAAAGGGCAACTTCGTTATGATTTTCCAGCGGGAACTCCGACCCGAACAGATCTGCGTTGTCGACCAGCTTCAGAAACAACTGTGCCTCTCCTCAACACAAGACTTTATATCTCCCTTGATACTCCAGATCCAGCGAAGTCCAGTAGAGGATAGGGTCCATGTTCTCTTGCAACTGCATCATTCTCTATATGATGGATGGTCCATGGATATTCTTCTTTCTGATTGGTCCAAACTACTCCTGCGACAACAAGTATCTCAGCATCCTTCATTCAAGGAAGTTGTCAGAATTTATCATGACATGCAAACAGGCGATGCCACCCGAGTATTCTGGACGGAACATCTCGCAGGATGGAAACGATCGCCATTGCCCAAGCTACACAGTAAGGTGATGTGCTCAAACCGAAGCCTATCAATCAGGAGGCGATTATCCCTGTCTCGAAGTAGGGTTGATACAGAAATGCAGAGGCTTGGCTGCAGCCCCCAAGTGATATTCCAGGCCTCACTAGCTCTGCTGTGGTCAGGGATCACAGGAATACGTGATATCACGATTGGCTCGGTAACTTCTGGGAGGACGATTCCTTTAGCAGGCATTGAGCAAGTGATTGGGCCATGCATTGCCTCCCTCCCTGTTCGAGTCGATCTAGACAACGTATCAGTATGTCTCGACCTGCTCAATAGCATCCACTCAAGTAACAGAGGAATTATGCAACATTGTACACTTTCATTGTCAGAGCTCAAAAAGCTGGTCGCGTTACAGCCCGGCGAAACCCTCTACGATGTGCTTTTCGTATACCAGCAATCTCTCGCCAGCTCGGAGCGGACGCAGAACGTTGTGAGAGAGACGAGTCATCTGGACCGACTAGAGACACCGATTGTGTTTGAAGTTGAGCCAAGAGAAGATGGATTTGAGCTCCAAGTTACATATCAAGAGGACTTCGTGCCACCAGAGACGGTAGAACATATGGTGAATCAGCTTGAGTTGCTGAGTATCTCCATGCTGGAGAATCCTACCACCAAGGTCAAAACGACACTGAAGGAGGTCAGCTGTAGCCCGTCCATTCACAACATCCGGCCTGCCATGCCGCAGAAAACCCCCGACTTAGCGCGACTTTTTGAAGAAGTTGTGCTTCAAAGTCCGGATTCGGATGCTCTATTCTTTGCTCACTCTTTAGACGGTGGCCGCCAGACGAAATGGACATTCCAAGAGCTCAACGCAGTGGCAAATCGCATCGCGAGACATCTACATCGCAGCGGTGTCAGGGTTGGCGAAGTAGTGGCTATTGTGATGGAAAAGTCACCAACGTTGTACGCATCGATCCTGGGCATCATCAAGTGTGGTTGTGGATATCTCCCAATTCTTCCTTCAACCCCTCGTGCTCGCATTAGTGAGATCCTACAGCAGGCCCATACTGAGCATTGCGTTGTCGATAACATGTCTCGTGACCAATGCCCATCTCTGTCCGAGCTTTCTACGATAACTGTTGATATCAACTCGCTCCATGACATATCCACGGACAATCTGGACGTTGGAGTTGATGGGACTCGACTAGCGTACGTGATTTACACGTCGGGCACGACAGGAGTCCCAAAGGGTGTTGCAATTCAGCAACATAGTATTGCGGCAAACATTGAGCATCTTGAGGCACTGTATCCCAAGTGTCTCAATTCACAGGGTCGTCTTCTGCAAGCATGCTCTCAAGCATTCGACGTGTCAGTATTCGAGATATTCTATACCTGGTGCGCAGGGATGTGTTTATGTTCAGGGACAAATGACACAATCTTGGAAGACGTCGAGCGCTCAATACGCGAACTTGGTATCACCCACCTCAGCATGACACCAACAGTCGCCAACATTATTAACCCTACCAATGTCCCCGGCGTGGAGTTTCTTGTGACTGCTGGAGAACCCATGACACAGTCTGTCCATGAGAGATGGCAACGCCAGTTGTGGCAGGGATACGGACCATCGGAAACCACAAATATCTGCACAGTGAAGAAAATGACAGCAGATGACCATATTGAGCACTTAGGGCACGTGTTTCCTAATACCTCTGTTGTGGTACTATCCCCAGAAAGTTCTGACGTAGTGCCCCTTAATTGGGTCGGCGAGTTCTGTTTTGGAGGTGCCCAGGTCGCTCAGGGTTACCTCAACATGCCAGAGCTCACATCCCAAAAGTTCATTCAACATCGCGAGTACGGAAGACTTTATAGATCTGGAGATATGGGTCGCATGCTTCCTGACGGTTCCCTGCTGATACTTGGTCGCATAGATGATCAGGTAAAACTAAGAGGCCAGCGAATTGAAGTTGGTGAGATCAACAGCACGGTAACCTCGAGCGGTCTGGCATCCTCAGCTGCTACAGTATTGGTGCAGCGCGGAGAGACTTCCCCCCAGCAACTATCTCTCTTCTTCGTTCCAAATCATGACCCTTCTAGCTTTCATGTGTTGGAAATCAACAGCGAAACCCATCAGTCCCTGCTTGCACGCTTGAAATCGAGATTGCCAGGCTACATGGTCCCCACTTACCTCATCCCAATCTCATCAATACCCATGACTTCGAGTGGAAAGATAGATAAGCGCCGACTTCATGACTGCTTTCATAGCTTGGGTATGAACTACCTCGAAGAAGCCTCTAGAATGTCCCTGGACACTCAAGACGAGGGTGATTGGAGCGAGTCAGATTTGAAAATCGCAGATACGCTTGTCGAGTCTGCGAATGTATCCAGGAATGACTTCGGCAGATGGACACCCTTTGCTCTTCTCGGAATAGACTCTATATCTGCCATCGACCTAGCATGCAATCTCAGCTCAAAACTTGGTTCTCGAGTTGCCGTGTCTGAGATTCTTCGCAACCCGACAGTTGCACAGTTGGCGAGATATCTGGATGGAAAGAAATCACATCAAGAGGAAACCACAGTCGATAGTCTTGAAAGCCTTTTCCCCGCCACCTTCGTTGACTCAATGGAAAAAGAGTTTGCCAAAGAGGCAAAGGCTATTAGGGATATCTTGCCATGTACTCCCCTACAGGAGGCGATGCTTTCTCGCGGCCAAAGGGGTTACTATAACAAGGTGCTCCTACGCCTGACAACTAGCTCTGGAGCCATGAGGTCATACTGGAAAACCATGTCGTATAGGCATGATATTCTTCGGACCTGCTTTGCGACGACGACAGATTCCCGACGTGCCATTGCTCAGATAGTACTTGAGAGCTGGGAAATACCGTGGAAGACGTTCGATGTGAGTGAATTGTCCTTCGATGGGGCGATTGAACAACATCTCAAGTCTCTCCCTGATCCAGTCGATTCCAGGACACCACCGATATCTCTAGCACTATTGAGATACCGTGGATCTGAGTTTCTGTCATTTATCTGCCATCACGCACTCTACGACGGTGTGGCGATGGAACGACTTCTCAAGGAGGTAGAAGCATTGGCTGTTGGCGAGGAACTACCGCCGACAGTTCCCTACAGTCAATTTCTGAGACTGTCCACTCGCTTGCCCGATGATACAGAACAATTTTGGCAACGGCACTTTGAGAACTACAAACCATCTGCAATCTTTCCCCAGACAACCACGAGTGAAGTTGACCAAAGCACCTGTACCACATCTATGGATATCCCTCTCAGCGATTTGCAGTTGCGTATTCGAGATCTCGGGTCAACCCTCCTTTCGGTTTGCCAGGCAAGCTGGGCCACTGTCCTTGCAGCCGCCTACAGACGTACAGACGTGTGTTTTGGAAATGTTATAAGCGGCCGTACTCTTGACATCGATGGCCTTGAAAGACTCGTTGCACCCTGTTTCAATACGATCCCTGTGCGTGTTGACTTTCCAGAAGCATCAAGTAATCTTGATCTGGTCAAGCACCTTCAGAAGATGAACACAGAGCTTATTGCGTACCAATTTACTCCCCTGAGGCTTATCCAGCGTAGCATCAATCGTACTGGGAAGCATATATTTGACACGCTTCTACTGCTGCAAAAGCCATTACAGGACATTGACAAGAACGTCTGGACACTCGAAGGAGATTCTGGAGATATGGATATCCCACTGGTGTGCGAAATCGTCCCTTGCCCCGGGCTGAACTCACTAGTTGTCAATCTTCACAGGGACATGAGTATTGTCACTGAGGAAGTTGCCACGGCTATGGCTGATATATTCAAACTTACATTGCGAGCGATTCTGACAGCTCCTCATGCAAGTTTATTGAACAAGGAGGATCTTCCCGATACCCTCAGGACAATAATAGACCAACTCCTACCTCGAACCGAAAAGGACAACACAGCAGTAACACTTTCGAACAAAAAAGAAGAATGGAGCGAGCTTGAGTTACAAGTTAGACATGTCCTGGCCACCCTTTCAGGGGTGAGCCAGCAGCATATACAACGCCGCACAACCATTTTTCAGTTGGGCCTCGACAGCATCAACGCTGTGCAGGTGGCTTCTGTTCTCCGCCAGCGCGGTTTCGTTGTATCAGCCTCTGATGTGATTGAATGCCCAAGTTGCTCTAAGATAGCCGCAAAGCTATTAGAAAATTCCTCGAGAGCAGATGCTGGGTATGCATTGAAGTACGATCTTGACAGATTTTCGCGACAAGTCCTCACGGAAGTTGTTCATCAACTACCCAAATCAGTCAAAGTCGAGACAGTCCTACCATGCACGCCTGTCCAGTCTGCCATGCTAGCATCCTTCATTCAGTCTGGAGGTGACAACTACCTCAACGCAGTGAGGTATGTAGTGACGGAAGATGTCCAAGTAGCGAACCTCGAAAGGGCTTGGCAGCTACTTCAACAACGGCATCCTATGCTGAGAACTGGCTTTGTCCCCGTGCAACATGCAGAATCCTCTTTTGCTATGGTGAGGTATGAAGTAGGATCAACAGAGACGAATATGAACCGCCTGCACTTGGCTGGAGACGAAGAGGCCGACCTCATCCAGTTGAAGGCTGATGCCAGCAAATCGATGCTTTCTTCGCTGCACCACCCCCCTTGGAGTCTAATTCTGGCTCAAACATCGCAAACCAATACAATGAGCCTCATCATTCATCACGCTCTCTACGACGCTCCCGCACTTCACCTGATGCTTGATGAACTTTCACAGCTAGTCAAGGGCAATCAGCTACCCCGTCCTACGACAATCGAGCCTGCAGTATCAGCCATTCTGGGAATGGCACTGAATGAAAAATCTACAGAGAAGGAATTCTGGGAGGCCAAAGCCAGCAAGATTGTTGTTAACAAGTTTCCAATAATGACACCTTTACGGGTTGAAGAACGACAAGTGCTGGTTGACTCGATGGTTGGATCACTGTCATCCACAAAACTCAGGGCAGCGACTCGAGCCTCAAATGTCACAATCCAAGCGGCTATCCAAGCCGCTTGGACACGAGTACTGGCATCTTATTTGGGAGAGGACTCAGTTGTCTTTGGTGTTGCGCTGTCTGGAAGAACCATTGATGAGACCAAGGATGTCGCGTTCCCATGCCTCAACACAGTGCCTGTTGTGGCAAGAAATGTTCCGTCCAATGCTGACCTGGTCAGCTACATGATGAGCTATAATCAGCACCTTCACAAATACCAATTCTCGCCGCTCAGTCAAGTGCAGAAATGGCTAGGTCACCCCACAGGCCCCATATTCGACACTCTCATTGCGTACCAGAAGATGCCAGATCATAGCACTTCGTTTTTACCGTGGAAACTGGTCAATGAAGAAGCCAAAGTCGAGTATCCAGTCTCATTGGAGATTGAACCCACAGACGATGACCAAATTCGCTTAAGAACAACATACTACAGCGACATACTTCCCCGTGAACAAGCACAGCTGTTGATGAAGCAGTTCGACGCTTCACTAACCCATATCGCCTGCAATGCTGCTGGTTTTGAGGACGAAGTGATGAGAAATTCTTTATCCCTGTATTCGATACTTCCTGCATCAGCTCCAGTACTTGACACCCCTGTTCAGCTGTTGCACCAATTTGTCGAGAAGGGAGCAGTTTCTCATCCGGAAAAAATTGCTCTCGAGTTTGTATCTGAGTTCGAGGGAGATGTATGTGTCAAGCAACAGTGGAACTATCGTCAGCTTGATCAGATGGGTGACAAAGTTGCCAAAATGCTCCAAAATACTGTCTCTCCGGGCGGCATTGTTGCTGTACACTTTGACAAATGCCCCGAGGCATATTTCTCAATCCTGGGCATTCTAAAAGCTGGATGCTCCTTTGTCGCACTGGATACGTCTGCACCAAGGGCGAGAAAGGAGTTTATCATCAAAGATTCTAAAGCACCTTGCCTGCTCACAAGGTCCTCGAAGGATCTTGATTTCGAAGCAAAAACCACAGTCATGGAAATAGAGACTCAGGGTTTGAACGACGTGAGCGAAGAGCATGTCGTTTTACACCCCAGTATCTCCCCGTCAGATACCTGTTATTGCCTCTATACATCTGGGACAACAGGAACGCCAAAGGGCTGTGAGATCACTCACGAGAATGCTGTTCAGGCAATGATGGCGTTCCAGCAACTGTTCAAGGGCCACTGGGATGAGGACTCACGTTGGCTTCAGTTCGCTGCTCTCCACTTTGACGTTTCTGTCCTCGAGCAGTATTGGAGCTGGTCTGTGGGAATGGCCGTCGTTGCTGCACCCAAAGACCTCATACTGGATGACTTGACAGCAGCCATCAATAGGCTTGGTATTACACACATTGACCTAACTCCAAGTCTTGCGCGACTCACACATCCTGATGAAGTTCCCAGTCTCTGCCGTGGTGTGTTCATTACAGGCGGCGAACAGCTCAAACAGGAGATTCTTGATGTTTGGGGGCCGCGAGCCGTCATTTACAACGCATACGGCCCTACCGAGGCCACCATCGGTGTCACTATGTTCCAGCGTGTGCCCAAAAATGGCCGCCCTAGCAACATCGGAAAGCAGTTCCCCAATGTCGGTTCATTTGTGTTCAGACAAAACACTAATACGCCAGTCTTCCGCGGTGGCGTCGGAGAGCTTTGCGTGTCAGGGAACTTAGTGGGCAAGGGTTATCTCAACAGACCTGAACTTACAGCAGAGCGGTTCCCAACACTTGAAGAATTCAACGAGAGAGTATACAGGACAGGTGATCTTGTCCGCGTGCTCCATGATGGGTGTTTTGACTTTCTCGGTCGGGCTGACGACCAAGTCAAGCTTCGTGGCCAGCGACTTGAAATTGCCGAGATCAATCATATCATCCGTACTGACGTTATCGACATTCACGACGCCGCAACTATTGTGACTCGCCATGGAAGTAGTGGAAAGGACGTTCTGGTAACATTCATCGTTGACCAGAAGTCTAAAAAAGGCCCCCTTGAGATTCTGATGGATCAGGAGGGCCTGGCTGCGCAAGCAAAAGAGGCCTGCCGTGCCAAACTCCCAGGGTACATGGTACCAACATATATCCTGTCACTTCCATACATCCCCCTTTCATCAAACAACAAGGCAGAAACCAAGGATCTGAAAAGACTTTTCAGCGAACTTGCACCAGAGAAGCTCTTGGAGCTTTCTCATGCCACAACAGCACCTGTTTCACAGGGGGCCCGGAAGATAGCTGTTCAATTACTTGAAAGTATTGCGCAGTTCAGCAACATGGACAAGTATGATCTGTCGTCATCGACAAGCATTTTTGACGTTGGCGTGGACTCAATCACGGCCCTCAGACTTTCCTCCCTCCTCAAATCCCGAGGCCTCAAAGCAGCATCCCCTGCTTTGCTGCTTAAAAACCCCATCATTGGCGATCTTGCCAACTCTTTGGCCAAGAAAACCTCAAATCGACAAGAAAAACTTGTGCAAGAAGTTAAGCAGTCTATCCAGGCATATGGCCATCAGCACCGTGGCATGGTCTGCCGCCTTCTTGATATCGAACCAGCTGAAGTCGAATATGTTGCCCCATGCTCGCCATTACAAGAAGGTATCATATCTCGGTCATTGACCAGCAGCGAGCCCGGCGCTTACTTTAATACTTTTGAGTTGAAGCTCCATGAGTCTACATCCATAAGCAAGTTGAAGAAGGCATGGGACGATTTGGTACTAACAGAGAGCATTCTGAGAACTGTCTTTGTACCCACCCCGAATGGCTTCTTGCAAGCTGCTGTGCGAAACTCTACCTTGGCCTGGGAAGCCTACACTGTACAATCGGGTGATCAGATTCCTGCATATTTTGCAGACCGGAAGAAGTATTGGATCCAGCGGAACGAGTCCTGTATCACACAGCCTTTGCTACTCATCTATGTCGAGACACCGACATCTAGGCTGCTTACGGTTCATATTTTTCATGCACTTTATGATGGTAACAGTTTTGATCTCATGATGAAGCGGGTAGCAGCGAATTATTCAGGTGTTGACGCACCTGATGCTCCTCCATTTCTTGAAACTCTTAGTTATGGTCCTCTGGCAAAATATGATAATTGCAGAGGTTTCTGGGAGAAACAACTAGAAGGCTGGACTCCTGTTTCAATCAAGGCACATGGGAATGGTGAACCGGATGCTGTAGTCGTTGCTGAGCGGGAAATGTCGACTGCAAGTCTTGAGGCGATTCGTTCTTCTCAGAATGTCACGCTCCAGGCTGTTGTGATGGCGTTATGGACCTCTGTTCTGCAAAACTTCACCCAGCAGCAGCCTACCTTTGGTATCGTTGTATCTGGGCGAGCCATCGACCTCCCTGGGATCGAGAACACCATCGGCCCTCTTTTCAACACCGTGCCTTTCTATTGTCGAGCAATCCACCACGAAAACTGGCAGTCCCTTGTCCGGCGCTGCCATGACTTCAATGCATCGGTTCTCGATTTCCAACATGTTCCTTTGAAGGACATCCAGAAGTGGTGCTCGAAGGGCAAGGCCTTATTTGACAGCCTCTTCACCTTCCAGATCGAGGAAGCCACCGTTGCTAACGAGAGCAGCCTCCCCTTTGATGTCGTGGACAGTCCAGCAACGCCTGACTACCCTCTTGCACTTGAAGCCGTCCACGGTCATTCGGGCAATATTCGACTTACTCTTGTCGCACAAGGACACATCGCGTCTTCGCAAGTGCTGAATAGCATACTTGATGACATTGAGGGCTTTGCAAGCCTGGCTGCAAGCTCACCAGACAGCGAGGTGCCCGTCCCGGAAATCGAGCAAAGCTGCAACCCTGACACCAATAATGAACGCATCCCAACCCACGAACCAGGCAAGTTTGAATGGAGTCAAGAAGCTCAAATGGTTCGAAATGAAGTTGCTTTCTTGGCCGATGCTGCCCCATCTGACCTCGATGAAAAAGTGTCGATCTTAGAACTCGGTCTCGACAGCATTGATGTAATCAAGCTTTCTACCACACTTAGGAGGAAGGGAATCCATCTGTCCCCTTCGCATATCATGCGCCACAAGACGATTGCCAATATACTGGCTGAGTCAAGCGATGTTTCTCTCAAATCGCCAACTTCTACAGATGATGCTTCGCTGCTGCAGGTCAAGGCTAGGTTACGCGAATATCTTGAGAATGCCGGTACGGACCTAAGCCGCGTCGAATCTGTTCTTCCACCCACCCATCTTCAAGAGTCAATGGTGGCTGGGATGATCCAATCTGATTTTGAATCCTACTTCAATCATGACATCCTCCAAGTGTCCGATCATGTTGACACTACGAGACTGATCGACGCTTGGAAGGAATTGATTCAGCGTACACCTATCCTGCGGACAGGGTTTGTGCAAGTAGCTCAGCAGAACCTGGATATGACGTATTGCCAGGTCGTTGCAGAATCTTTTGACGCCGACATTGAAGTTACGACAGTTCAGAGTTTGGACGAGCTGCGTCAACTCACCGCAGCAGCAACTGCAAAAGCGAGGGAAGGAGCAGGATTAAGGCATCTGGTTCAGCTGAGACTGGCGAGTATGGGCTCTCATCGATACATGGTCCTTTCCATGGCACACGCTCTTTACGATGGATGGTCCCTGAGTTTGCTCTTCCAGGATCTCCAGGCGCTATTGGAAGGAAGGCTGGTTACCCGTTCTCCAGTAGAGCCATTCCTTATAAAGGTACTGGGGTCCACGAACCAGAAATCAAAGGACTTTTGGACACAGTATCTGGAAGATGCTTCGCCATCGATCATCCCCACGAGTGAAGCGTGGCCCAGCCCAACTGAGAACACCTTGCGGAGGCTGGAGTCCATTTCGAAGATTGGCCTTCCCGAAATCGAAACCGCCTGCAAAAGGCTTTCTGTAAGTTTACAGGCACTCTGCCAAGCTTGTTGGGCCATCACACTAGCACGCCAAACCAAGAAGCTCGATGTCCTCTTTGGCACAGTCTTATCGGGTCGGGATTTTGATGGGGCAGACAATCTCGTGTTCCCAACGATGAACACAATTGCCCTGAGATGTATTTTGCACGGCTCAGTGTTCGAGTTTCTACGGTATCTTGAGGAGAACATGATCGATATCAGAGACTCCCAGCAATATCCACTGCGAAAAGCCCAATCAGCGACAAAGCTCAACGGACAAGATTTGTTCAACACCTTGTTCATCCTTCAAAAGTCTCCGGTAGCTGGATCATCAGATCGTCCCCTGTTAACATCCATTGAAGCGTCTTCGGCCACCGAGTATCCCCTTTGCGTGGAAGCTGAAGCCATGTCTGACACCCTCTCATGGCGACTCGCTCTTCAGCCCCATTATGTCTGGGACGGAGGACCTGAAAGTATTTTGGAGACTTTAGAAACTGTCATGGATTTCCTGATACAGCCAGGCTCCCCAGAGATTCTATCTTTCGAGGAGCATGGCGTGTCCATCTGCGGTATGGCTCCTGTCATACTGGGCGATGGAAGCGGTTCCGTGCCCGTTGATTCTACAGATCCAACGTCAGAAGAGGATCGGGAGTGGTCCCAAAATGAAGCCGAAATCCGAAGCATTCTTCACCAGGTCTCTTGTGTTCCCGTTGCCTCAATCAGGATATCCGACAACCTCTACCACCTTGGCCTCGATTCGATTAGTGCCATCAGAGTGTCGTCCCTCCTGCATAACATTGGAATAAACCTCCGCCCTCAAGATCTTGTTAAATCCTCCAGCATTGCAGAAATGGCTCGACGCGCCACCCAAGCCCAAGCTATGCCATCGGAGACTCTGGAATTGACCGAAGAATGGACCCCACCCGACGACATCAATCTTGAAGTTCTACTACGCGCTCATGGAATAGCAAAAGAAGTTGCTGAAGTACTTCCTGCATTACCAATGCAAGTCTACATGCTCGGTGCCTGGCAAAGGGCAGAGGGCTCTGTATTCTTCCCCGAGTTTCCATGTCAAATTAAGACTTCAGTTGATCTTAACGGCATTCAGGCTGCATGGGATAAACTTGTGTCTGAGGTACCCCTTTTACGCACATGTTTCATTCCAACGCGGTCTCCGACCATCCCGGTTTTGCAGGTTGTGCTCAAATCCCACAAGCTCTCCTTAACTCAGGACCCCCCCAAAGAGCTGTCAATTCAGGCTGCCCAACCACTCGTTAGAGCGCGCGTCACGCTCCAAGAAGACTGCATCTGGTCGTTCAGACTTCAGATCCACCACGCTCTGTACGACGGAGTCAGCCTTCCAGCCCTATTGCGACGATTATCTCAACTACTGCATGGCTCTGTCGCTGTCGAGAACAATGGACTTACTCGGTGGAAGGACTTTGCAGTTCGTCAGGCTAGTGAAGCAGCCCAGAAAGATAGACGAGCTTTCTGGAAAGCCTACTTACACGGCACCTGTTCCAGTTCTATTGCTGCCGAATTGCAAGCAGACGTAAAGAGCCGGATTTCTTATTTAAACGAATCAGCGATACCAGATGTCAGTCAGATACAGGCTCTTTCTACTCATTCTGGAATTTCACTCCAGTCTTGGTTCCTTGCAGCTTATGCCAAAGTTCTCGCCACGCAAAATAACACACCGGACAATGGGTCAGTGGTGTTTGGCATGTATCTTGCCAACCGAGCTGCTGCCAGCGATAGGCTCCCTCAGGTCTACCCGACCTTGAACCTTATTCCTTTGAGGGTTGACTCGCCCATAGAACTTCCTTTGTCATCTCTTGCAAAGAATATTCAGAGAGACCTTCACCAGATTACATCTGATGGACGATCAGACGTCGGTCTCTGGGAGATCGATCAATGGACTGGTGTACAAGTAAAATCATTTGTCAACTTCCTGAGCCTCTCCGACGATACAGGTTCGGTAGAGAACTCGGTCACAGTTTTGTCACAAGAGATGACTGACAACTCGTACCACCATCACGTACCGGCTCAATTTCAGGCTGCTCGTCAGGAAAGCTTTGCGGTGAATGGCATTCCGGTAAGTCACTGGTCTTGAAGCTAAAAATGGCTACTAACCCTATTGTCGCAGCTGGCTGTTGATGTTGAGGCTTCCGTCGATAAAGGACGTCTTGCCATTGGTATTTTCGGCTCACAGCAGCAGATCTCTCGAGAAGCGGCTGTGCTTGTGGCTTCCAGTATCGCAGACACTTTGAGACATGCCACCAAATGATCATGGTAGTTGAAATAAAGGATATCTTTCCTGTTTAGACTGGCGTTTCGGGATCTAGAGCTACACATCATGTTTTGGGGACAAGAGATGTATTTCTTCGTTTATGCAAATAAAGAACAAAAGTTTCTGTCTAGTTTCAATCCTTAGGTAAACGCCTGACTCCTTCATGATGCATCTAACCGATCTCCTGTATACCTTTGGACCACATACCGTTATGAGGTGTCACAAAGAGTCCAAAAGGGATCAGAGAAGTGTGATGTCCAACTAACCAGGAGATGAAAGACAGAGACCGGCCAATAAGTTGATGCTTCTTTCAAACCGAGTACCCCAGCATTGAGCGATCTGGAAAGAGGATAATATTGGCTAATCGCACAACCTCAGCCTCAGCGCGAGAAATCGATGATGTGCTTGTAAGGCTCTTGGTGTCTCCGTCTCCCTCCATCTCAACATCCTCATCGGCCTTAGACTTGGACTTTTCCGAGGGTGGTGATCCGGAGCGAGTGCCTGCAACTTCCCATGGCGCAAGACCCATGGCCTGTAATGAAGAGGGACCTCCGACTTCGGCAATTTCCTTTTCACCAGGTCGCGTTTCGGCGTCCTCTTCAACAATCCCTCTTCCCGTGGAATCAAAGTCTGGGCCGGGATGGCCCCTCTGGAATGCCTTCCTTTGACGTGCAAGATAGAGTGCATTTGTTTGCGTGAGCGGGGCTGCCGGAATGTACACGAGCATGCTGACTTCACTCTTGCTTCCACTGGGTGTTTTGAGACCATAGTTGTTGCTGGAGAGGTAGTATGGAAGGTCAGGGTGCCAGAATATGTAGTCTCCAGGCTGAAGAGTTGGTAAAGTAATCATGCTATTTCGTAGATGTAAATGGGGGTGCCAGGTTTCAGTGATTCTTTGTGCGTGCCCCGGGACAGCTCCATGGATGATGGAATCAGGCTCAGTTTGCAGCTCCCAATTCTCGGGAGCAAGATATGCCTCCCATTCAGGCCCGGTGCGATTCTCTGGTGGAGGATTCTTGGTTGTGAAAAAGGGTCGGAGGAGGTAGTAAGCTGTTGCAAGCTTGGGGGATGGCAAGAGGCGAACCATGCCGGGTTCGACAGTGGAAAGTGCCAAGATGCCCTGAAACATGCGGAAGATAGTGCAGGCACCATAGCCATTGTAAAGGTCAGTCGTCACAGAAGTGCGACTGGTACATTTCCAAGGATCGTAGTCTTCCCATTGGCCATGAAAGATATGGTTATAGGTACCGGCACGTTGATAACCGTCGGGCTCCCAGCGCTCCAAGGACCCGTTGTCAACTTGTGCTGTGATGCCTGCAGATGATTGTAATGCCTGAATCCAATCGTCGGCGGATTGTGGCGGCTCGAGCGGCGGCACATTTAGACTGTTGGACTGGTTCTCTCCATTTCCGTGTACGCGTATGCGATCGACATAGGTGATAGGGAGTCTTGTGACAAGCTGATCATCTGGACTGGTCTCCCACAGGCTCATCATAAATCGTTGGGCGCTGAGGACATTGGGGTGCGCTCTCGAGCGGACTTGAGCTGGTGTCCAAAAGAAGTCGAAACAGGCTGGATCATGCTGCTGGAGTGCCTTGATGTGGCGTTTGCTATCGAGATAGTCGACCGTTTCGCGGACTGCAGTATCCGTGTCTGCTCTTGGTACAACCTTGCGGACGACGCCGACACCGTAGCGCCTCAGATCATGTCCAAAGCGCGCAGTCTGAACAGAGTCATCTAGGTCGCCAAACTCAATTGAAGGAATGAGGTGAGCCCCAAGGTCCTCTATATGACTGACCTCTTTGCGAAGTGCAGTAATGAGGCGGGCCCAACTAGCTTCGAGCTCAGCTTCGTGGCCACTGATGAGGTTGCGCTTGATACGGGCGAAGCGCGAGGGCAGAGCAATTGGCTCCGGGCCCCAAAAGGAAATCACGGGAGCATCTTTGTCCATAGAAGAGGCGGTGCTAAGGGTCGGTGTTGTTCCATTTGTTTTAGGCTTTTGTGGTAGCGAGGAGAGGCCGTTCGATTTTAGCGAGGGGAGAGCTGTTGTCGTCGTGCTTGACTGGCTACCCGCCATTGTGCCGGCGATGTTAGCAGCTAGTGCGGCGGTAAGCTTTGCCTCGTAGGATAATCTTGCACTCTCCGTAGCAGCAGCATTCACAAGCGACGCTGCGATTGGTGCCGAAAGAGAAGAGCGATGGCGGGACTTGGTGACGCGACCGGTTTGTATGAAGTTGAGGTTATTGGGACTGTTGTTAGAAGCAATAGCAGGAGCAGCGACAGCAGTATTGGTAGCGTTGTGAAGGGATGCGCCTGATAGTGAGCCTGAGCTGGAGCTGGAGCTGGAGGGATTTGAACGACTAAGGCGGGAGCGGGAAAGAGCAGCTCTGACCTGTTGACCTGCCACATCAACGCCTTTTCTAGGCGGCAACTGCACCCCTTCTGGCCCTCCTCCTCCTCCTCCCTCCCAGACCTCCCGCTCTCCTCTTCCATCTCCTCCTCCACCTTCCGCCGCTATAACTGTTTCGACCCTTGTTACCGGTCCCATGGTTGCAGCATCCCACTTCTCTTGGGCCTCCCTAAGGCTTTTCTGTTGTTTCGCCTCACGTGCGCCTTTGTGATCTACATCGTGGAACTGGCCATCTTCTTCTGAGATGTGACCATCGTATGGTTTTCCATATGCAACTCCTCCAAGTCCGTGTGTAAGACCGTCCCCGACAGCTACAGCCGCCACCGCTGCTGCTGCTCCTATTGCAGAGGCTAGTCCTTGAGCGTTGTCCAATATGGGCGTGGTGACTTCTTCTTCACACGTTGTTGGTGGTAAGTCGATTGTTGGTGTAGCCATTTTTCTGACCTCGAATCGCGTCTTGAAGTTGGGGATTTCGGGCAGCCGATTGAAGGCTCTTGGGATCGGTTATCTAGCGTGTCTGCTTGTTAATGCTTTAAAAACACAATGGAAAACCTTCTGCAACCTGAATATCTCAGCCATAGGGACACAGCAATCCGTCAGATGGTTTTATGCATCAAAGTGCAAAGATTCGAGAACAGAGCGAAATCAACAAATGCGCCTATTGCTATTCAGCTTGCACTGCTTCTTCTATAAACCTCACTCAAAACGAAGGTATAGCCCCTACCGATCGAGACCTCTTTAGCAGGCGGCTGGCCGGACCGCGGCTCTGCTAAGGCCATCTCAACTGTCTTTCCGGAAGATAATCTATGTTATCCCCATGGAGGAGTAGAGGGTCCTCGACCGAGGGACCCTGCACAACGGCGCATCGGCCGACGTGGATGGATTTCACAGACACGTTTCGGCCCTGTCATCCGTCGAACCACCCACTCCACGCTCAACGCTCCGTCCCGAAACCCCGGACATACCCCACACTTTTCCTTTTGGAGCAGCTGATGGATGCACGGCTCCACGGGCCATAACCCGTCTAAATGGATACCAGTGCACCCGCTGAGAAAAGTCAGGTAACAAAGTGAGTTGTGGGAATGGTCATCAGCTGGCCACCCGAGACCCAACAAGACACAATATGCATAATAACAACGCGCAATGCTATATCGATCTCGTGGCATCTTGCCACTGCTTATTATCACCTTATCTCTGCCGCCGAGAACACATCCAAGATTGAATGTCCTGCATCGCGCTTCGGGTACCCCGATTGGTGCTGGAACATCGGCGCATATCGAACTTTCGTCTCATCATGGAAATATGATCTAGCATTCCGGGCCTTACGAGACACATTAAAATGGGCGATCCGGGTGGTTTAGTGGTGGAAAGTCGCCGGCCCGCTGTGCCTGTTTTACTGACCCGTCGCGGCAAAATATGAATTGGTCAAGAAGCTGGGCCAAGGGCCTCATCGGGGAAATACGACCCGACACCGGCACAGACGATTGGAAGAACAGCGGCAAATCGGGCCACAAGCCCCCGAGAGTCTTATTTGCTAAACGAACTTCAAATTTTCCCAACTACCCAAGGTATGTCATACTCGCTGCGATAATGCAATCATACGCTAATCATTTAATCATACAGATGTCCAAAAACAGTGATCCCCCCCGTTTACCCCCACGAGCAGATATTTGAAATTTGCTCGAAGTTGCTTACAGTCGGGAGTGCTTGGGCTTCCAGCCCTCCTCTTGAGCAATGAGCTCGGCAGCTCGCTCACCAACAGCCAGCACGGTCACCATGGGGTTGATTGTTGGCATCTCGGGGAAGATACCAGCATCAACAATGCGGAGCTTGCTGATTCCACGAACCTTGAGCTCGGGGTCGACAACAGCCATCTCATCGCGCTCAACGTCACCCATCTTGGTGGTACCGGCAGGGTGGTAGACTGTGTGGGCAACTCGGCGAGCATATTCGCTTATCTCCTCATCCGTTTGGATCTTAGGACCAGGGGCAACTTCTCCCTTGAGCCAGTCCTTGAAGGGGCTCTGCTGCGCAATCTTTCGGGCAGCCTTGATGCCGTGGACCAGGGTGGCGGCGTCGTAGCCCTCGGGGTCAGTGAAGTATCGGAAATCGAGAGCAGGCTTGACAGTTGGGTCGGCTGAAGTCAAGTAGATGCGGCCACGTGAGCGAGGACGGGGAATGTTGGGTGTCATGCAGAAGGCGTAACCGTCCTTGATGATGGGGTACCCTAGACGCTCTGTGTTGAGGTGGAAGGGAATCTGGTAACAGTGCATCATGACATCAGCGGCATCGCCGTCGTTGCCAGCAGCGTTCTTAGGCTCTCGTCGCAGGAAAATACCAGCATCGGAATCCATGGTGGTCTGATTAGCAGGAACAGGCTTGTTGAGCTCCCACATAATAATGGTCTCGGGGTGGTCTAGGAGATTCTCGCCTACACCTGGAATGTCCTTGACAACAGGAATCTTCAGGTCCTCAAGCTGGCCCTTAGGCCCAATACCAGAG
This sequence comes from Fusarium proliferatum ET1, assembly GCF_900067095.1. Classification (NCBI taxonomy): domain Eukaryota; kingdom Fungi; phylum Ascomycota; class Sordariomycetes; order Hypocreales; family Nectriaceae; genus Fusarium; species Fusarium proliferatum. The sequence goes on from NW_022194791.1 coordinate 2,737,349, forward strand.
TGAAGGAGAAGCCTAGGGGTATCGACAGCACCAGCAGACAAGATGATCTCCTTGCGGGCGTTAAGAGTATGCTTCTCGCCTGACTTGAGAGTGACATTGATGCCAGTGGCAACGTCATTTTCGACGATGACCTTTGAAACATGGGCCTCAGTGAGGACGGTCAAGTTGGGTCGTCTCTCATCGCCACGAAGGATAGGGTGGATATAGGCGACGGAAGCACTGCTGCGGTGGCCAGTGTCAGGATTGTAAGAGACAGAGAAGAAACCAGCACCCTGGGTCAACTGTCCCTTCTCGGAGATCTCGTGATTGAAGTCGTGGATGATGGGGATGCCCATGGCCTCGGAGCAGGCCTTGACCCAGTCCTTGGTGAGCTGGTTACGATGACGGGGGTGAACGGGGTTCAGCTGGTTGCGCAAGTTGTCAACGTTACGCATAACGGTCTCGAAGTCCCAGCCCTTGCAGCCCTTGGCGACCCAACGATCCATGTCGTGGCGGAAGGGGCGGAAGGAGATGAGAGTATTGTGAGAGGAGCATCCACCGAGGACCTTTGCACGTGAGTGTCGGATGTGGCTGTTGCCATTGGGCTGCTCAGTTGTGGGATAATCATAGTCGAGGTCACCACCAAGGAGAGATAGCCACTCGCGAAGGTTCAGGACATTGTTGAGACCGAAGTCTGAAGGGCCAGCCTCAATCATAAGAACCTTGCGCTCAGGAAGGTAGGAGGATAGACGGGAAGCCAAAACACATCCAGCCGTGCCACCACCTACGATGATATAGTCGTAGGCGGAGCTGGCAGAAGCGGGAAGATACTCAGTAGTCATGTTGGAGAAGTTGAGCAAGGGGAAAGTTGAACAAAATATTCAATAGAGGGATGGGTAAAGATCTTGCACGTGTCTCAATCGTTTTGACTCCAGGGGTATCAATGAATGGGGTTGAGGGAGAAGTGAGGAAGAAAACCGTCTTGAAGTCCAGGAGAGAGAGAGCTCTTGTACTTGAGCACCGAGACAGTCAAGATCTTTTTGAAATGGACGGACATCAGCTCAAAGTGGGGTCTTGGATCATGGAAGGGCCCTTGGAAGAATCGTACAGTGCGGATGAATTCTCGCTACTGGTCTCCAGCCTCGACTCCATGTAGTGTTCTGACTGTTCCAAGTACCCTTTGGTGGTCAGTAAGGAGTTCTGATTGGCCAGAGCTGCCAACATCGAGCAAGGCTGGTGGGTGGATCAAGACTCCAAGACGGGCGGCGGCGGCGGCAAGAGCTAACCAGGGAGAGAACTGGTTGAAGCATCTAGCAAGCCACGAACCTAGCAAGAGCGGGGCCTTGGCGGGGGTTCTGAACGGCAAAAAGCTCTTCACCGACTCCGGGAATCTTTTTTTCGGTGTTACCGAAGTTTTGAATATCTTAAGCCAGTGTTCCAAACTTGCATGACGTTGACGGCTTCGTTATCAGTCAGTTGGTTGATATCTTTGTAGATAATGGAAGTGACAGGGGAGAGTAGCTGAGAGTTAGACCAGAACTCACCATTGTGAAAAGGCTCGATCTCTTGGGGGCAATCAAGTCGCCGGGGGGCCTGTCTGCGATGTCCCTGCTTCACTCTTTATCATGCTACTAACACGTGCAAAGACATTGCTTGGTTTGCCCTGGCCGCTGCAACCGCACGAAGAACGTTGGTTGACGCGGCGACTGTTTGATACCTGTTCGGTGTTGTACGGTGGTTGTGGGGCCGTCTGACGGCGAAAAGATGGAGTCCAAGGAACTCCGCTGGCCGGATCCGGTTCCACGAAGCCTCCGAAGGAAATATTGTACTCAAGATTGATTTCTGATTGGGCAATATGGCGAATCAGTTTCCATATGATCAATAAGAAATGGAATAACTATTCGCCAAGTCAGCTCCATGTTTGGAATTCACAGTCGGCCTAAGGATTGCCAGACGAAAGCTGCTGATATGATATCGCGAACTGGCTGGACCGGTTAACCGGCCATGTCGGTGTTTGATTACGAGGCTTGAAACACGGTAACACGGCGCAGGGTCGCCGCTCTCCGCAGAGGATGTGTCGAGTGCTGAGTTGATGTGTGTGATTATAGGATTCCTGATGTACAGGAAATACCTGTTCGGGATTCGCGTGCTGTGCTATCTCGCTTCATCCAGACCACATTGGATAATCTGCAGGGACAGTGTCTTGCACCACTGGAACTCCATATTGCCATGTGCCGTGGAGGATGCCAAAGTTTGAAATGTTGCTTAGCATACTGATCAGGTAAAGCGTGGTTGGGGTACCTGGCCGTCAGATCGATAATCTCTAAGATCGGTTTTTGGGATATGGTAATTGGACAGTGCGCCCCCGCCGAGCTGGCAAATCCTTTCTTTTTTTGCTTTTCTTGATTCCAATTTTTTCAGTGCTTGACTTTTTCTGCCGTTGAAACCCGCTCGAATTATTGGCAGAACAATCGTGTGCGTAAGAGCTGGACTGGTAAGCAAACTCGCTCGCCTTGGATGATAGCGCTATCTATTCATTGTTGTGAGACAACATTCAAGCGCCTTGCTTTCTCCATAGTTCAACAACGGTCAAGAGTCTCGGGCTGGACGTAGAGCTCAAGGGGTGGCAGGTGGGCACCTCGAAGCTCAGCAATGACGTTGGCGTGTCCACTCTTGTGCTTCCCCTCGACCAGCCACTCAAGCTTGGCGTTCTTCGGCATTGTCAAGACTGGGATTCTGTAGCTGGGCTGAGGACTGGGCACGATGCAAGGCTGCCTAGATGATGAGAAAACAGGACTTTTTTGCAGTGACTTGCACCAGAAATTGTCTCCAGCATTTTTGTCGAGTGAGGCGGGACTGGGGGGTCCAGTCTTCCAAGCCTTCCGGGCTGTCCTGTTATTCATCAGCCCGCACGCATGTACTGCAGCACGGGGATTCACGCATCTATTGGTTGGACAACTTATCAATTGCAAATGGAACCGTTTTACCCCTTCTTCCTCAGGTTCATTATCTTTCGCCAAGTGAGAGTGGTCTGATAATATGCGGCTTTATTCCAACAGCGCTGAGACGTTCAAGACACACTCTCACGATGAATGGCCGTCGACCTGTTCTCGCAACGACAAACTCTCCGTATCTCTTCAGATCTGCTCGAGTCATGATGGGTGTAATCCTTCCACAGGTCTGCTGATCTCACCACGTCACAGACTAGGGCTTCACAGCCGAAAATCGCTATCAGTTCCGTTGGAGACTTGTTTCTGAATGACCATAGCTTGGGAAATTGAGTTCTTGCTCGTGTTGCTTGCCATTGAATGTTGGCTGCATGGTTGATACTTTGGCTGGGCTCTAACTGGATGGCCAATTCCACTGTGACGGCACAGTATAGCTTGGCCCCACGTCATTGTATCTTGCTAGAAGAGGAAGGTACCCGGCATCAGTCAATTGTGGGGCAATGGCCATTCCGTCTTGACGGTACTCCGTACTTCATCCTGATTGATCCTCACAAGCTTTACATATTAAGGTAGGATACCTTAACTTACTTACAGCCAGCTCCCCACATGTAACCAGTAGAGCATCTTCTCTCAGATCATTCTGAATACCTACCTACTATCTATCTATTTGCCTGTTGTGTTGTCCTTTGCCTTATTCCATCTCCCTCTACATGCCCTATTGCATGCTCCTTCTTCGATCATACCAACCAAGTTACAATGACTTTCTCATCTGAGATTCACACTTTCCACTCAGGTCGCCCACAGCCTGAGTCCTCTTCAAAGACCAACACCTTTGTGTCCGTCGATCCAAGCAATGCAAAGCCGCTTGCTACTATCTACACTACCACCCCAGAACAGCTCAACTCAACCATTGCGGCGGCCCAGGCCGCTTTTCCAACATGGTCACAAACCCCAGCACCTCGCCGAGCTGCCATTCTTCTCAAGGCAGCCGCTATACTTCGTGAGCGCAATGACGAACTTGCGCTGACCGAGACCCTTGATACTGGCAAGCCTTGGTCGGAAACATCAACCGTTGACGTTGCAACTGGAGCTGATGTTCTCGAGTATTACGCCCATATCGCTGCTGGCAGCTTCCCTGGTCAAAACACTCGTCTTCGTCCTGACGCTTTCGTTCTCACTACCCATGAGCCCTTGGGCGTTTGTGCCGGCATTGGTGCATGGAACTATCCCATTCAGATTGCTCTCTGGAAGTCGGCTCCATGTTTGGCTGCTGGCAATTGTATGGTGTACAAGCCAAGTGAAGTCACTCCCCTGCATGCCCAGGCACTCGCTCAAATCTACATCGAGGCCGGCGTCCCTCCTGGTGTCTTCAATGTTGTCTACGGTGACGGTATCGCCGTTGGAGCGCCTCTTGTCGCCCACAACGATATTGCCAAAGTCAGCTTCACTGGTCAAGTTAGCACGGGCAGCAAAGTTGCCAGCCAAGCTGTTAAAGATATGAAGGGTGTCACCATGGAACTGGGTGGCAAGAGCCCGCTTGTTATTCTTCCTGATGCCGACATCGAGGAAGCAGCCGACACTGCCATGGTAGCCAACTTCTTCTCGACCGGACAGGTGTGTACCAATGGCACCCGTGTCTTTGTCCCTGACATTCTGTTGAACCAGGTTGAGCAAGCTATCGTGCAGCGATGTCGCGAGGGAATTCGCATGGGTCTGCCCCAAAACGGGGAGACCAACTTCGGACCGATGGTCAGCGCCGCGCAGCAAGAGAAGGTCAAGATGTACATCCAACATGGACGTACAGTTGACAAGGCAAAGGTTCTCTTCGACGGCTCGGAGGAGCCAAGTATGGCACAACCAACTTCTGATGGTTTCTGGGTTCACCCTGTTGTATTCACAAATTGCACTGACAGCATGCGCGTTGTCCAGGAAGAGATCTTCGGCCCAGTCATGTGCATCATGCCATATAGCACCCAAGGACGCCCTCGACAAGAATGGGTGTCAGAGCTCATTGCCCGGGCTAATGATACCCCGATGGGTCTTGCTGCTGGTGTTGTGTCATCTGATGTGGGACTGGCACATGAAGTTGTGCAAAAGCTTGACGCTGGGATTACTTGGATTAACACATGGGGTGAGTCGCCAGCCGAGATGCCTGTCGGTGGTTGGAAAATGAGTGGAATAGGACTGGAAAATGGTCATGAGGGGATAGCTGCCTATATGAGGACCAAGAGCACACTGGTACAACTTGGCAAGGGTGCCTGTAAGGGTGTATTTTCAAAGCTATAAAATAATATCTTGAGTTTAAATTATAGCTTATTTATTAAATTTAGTATTTAAAAAGAGATTTCTGTAATTTAAATTACTGATTTTTTATTAATATTACTTTACTTATTTTGAAATTTAAAGTTAATTAATTATATATTTTAATAAATATTATAGTTAATAGAAATAAGCTAAATAAATATAATAGTATTATATTAACTAAAGCTTAAAGAAAGAAGATTCCTTAAAGAGAGGTATTTTTAAAGAGATATTATAAAATCTTTAAGTTATATAATTTAGAAATTAGGCTAATTAATTAAATTAAGTTTTATTATAATTATCCTTTTCTATTTATTTAATTATTTTTAATTGAAATAGTAATAAACCCCAGTTTAAACCACTGCTTCTTTACTAATATCACTTTAA